>NC_133372.1:42775781-42815145 GCF_049309525.1 Garra rufa
GTTTAAAAAAGTACAGTGTTTATTCAAAATATAAATATTTTATAACAATGTAAATTATTTATTATTAACTTTTAATAAACTTTTAATTATTAACTTAATACATCCTTGGTGAATAGAAGTATTAATTTCTTTTCTTAAAAAAAAAGAAACATATATATATATATATATATATATATATATATATATATATATATATATATATATATATGTGTGTGTGTGTGTGTGTGTGTGTGTGTGTGTGTGTGGTTATGCCACTCAGAAATACTGACCTTGCAAAAAATGTTTTGCTTGTGTGTGTGAGACCATATTTTGCTCTGCTTGTGTGAAGACAACTTCCTATTTAAACCACCACTTCTTTAAGTGAGTTCCTGTAGAGTTCCTGTGCTTATTCTCATCATGGCAGATGGTGAGAAGGCGATCTATACTTCCCTGGAGGTGCTCATCGCTTTTGGATGCTGCGTGGGGAACGTGCTGGTCATCTGGGCGGTGTGGTCGTGCCGTGCCTTGAGTCAGACCACATTCTGCTTCGTTGTGTCTCTGGCGGTGGCTGATCTTCTGGTGGGAGCAGTGGCTGTGCCTTTCGCAGTTGTAGTTGATGGACGCTTGGAGACTAGTTTCCACTGCTGCCTCTTCCTCAGCTGTGTGGTCATTGTGTTGACCCAGGCCTCCGTTCACTCCCTGCTGGCCATCGCTGTGGACCGATACCTGCGTGTTTATAACCCTCTCAGGTCTGAACATTTTATAGTCATGCTTTTTTTGCAATGCATATTTGAAACTTACTTGTGTGACAATCATGTTGATCAAGCTTGCTGATAAGGAGGAAATCAAATGTTTGCAGATGATGCATGTTTATCTGTATCATAGAGAGTAACATGCAACTTGAAACAAGAATACTTCTTAAGTTAGCATAAAACCTAAATGGACCCCATTTACAATCTGACAATATATTAAGAGTGTATTTGTTTCATAGAAATCTTTTCATAATCTGCTATCAATGCCTCTGCCTAATATGATTTTTAAGTATTGAAATGGCAGCTTTTCATGACCCAATTGATTCCAAGTTTGGGGTCGGTAATATTTTTTAAAGAAATTAATGTTAAATAATTTAAGAAATTATAATTTTGTAATACTTCATTTAGCAAGGGTGCATTAAATTGACCAAAACTGACAGTTAAGACATTTATAATGTTACAAAAGATTTCTATTTCAAATACATTTTTTTCATTAAAAAAATCCTGAAAACAAAAAAATATATATTTTGTATAATTTATATATATTTTTTATAAATATATTTTTCTAATTGAAATAATATTTCACAATATTACATTTTATTTTTATTATTATTTAATTAAATAAATGTAGCCTTGGTGAGCAGAGAAGACTTTTAAAGACTTTATGACCCCAAACTTTTCTAATTTACTGTATAAATAAATAGATCATTGTATATGCTACCAGTCAAAAGTAAAAAAAATAAATAAATAAAAATTAAGTAGTCTCTTCTGCTCACCAAGCCTGCATTGATTTCATCCAAAGTACAGCCAAAACATAATATTTTTAAATATTTTTACATTTTAAAATAACTGATTTCTGTCTGAATACATTTTTAAATGTAATTTAGTCTGTGATTTAAAATCTCAATTTTTACTCCTGTGTCACATCACCCTTCAGAAATCATTGTAATATACTGATTTGCTGCTAAAAATTATTTATTTATTATTATTATGTTGAAAACAGCTGAGCAGAGTTTCTTTGACGAATAGAAAGTCAAACGAATAGAAACAGCATTTATCTGAAATAGAAATCATTTGTAACATTATAAATGTCTTTATCATCCTTGCTAAATAATAGTTTTAAAATTATACTGACTCCAAGCTTTTGAATGGTATAATGTATAATGTTACAAAAGCTTTTTATTTCAGATAAATGCTGATTTTTGGATCTTTTTAAATATTGATAATAATAATAATAAATGTTTCTTAAGCAGCAAATAAACATATTAGAATAATTTCTGAAGGATCATGTGTCACTTAAGACTGGAAAAATTATGCTGAAAAATACAGCTTTGATCACAGGAATGAACTACATTTTTAAAATACATTCAAATTGAAAGCACTTCTATTAAAGTGTAACAATATTACAGATTTTACTATATTTTTGATCAAATAATGCATCACTGTTGATCAGAAGAGACTTCTTAAAAAAAACATTAAAAATCTTACTGTTCAAAAACTTTTGACTGGTCGTGTATATATTTTCAAATATTCTTTTTCATTTTCAGGTACAGAGGAGCAGTCAAAAAGAAGCACTTGTGGGCTGCGGTCACTATATGCTGGCTCTCTGCTTTTATACTTGGTTTCATCCCCATGTTTGGATGGCACAACCCAACCACTGAAAACTCCACTATTACATGTAATTTCATCACAGTCATAGACATGTCCTACATGGTCAACTTCAGCTTCCTCGCTTGCAGCCTTCCACCCACCATCATCATGATGGTCCTCTATTTGTTACTCTTCAATATGATATCCAAACAGCTGAGAAAAGGAATCGGGCGCGCCATGGAGTCCAGGTCGTTTTACCGCAAGGAGCGTAAACTGGCCAATTCCCTGGCTTTGGTTCTGCTTTTGTTTGCCATTTGTTGGCTTCCTCTGCACATAATGAACACATTGGACTACTACAAGAGTGCACAAGTGCACCCTGTCGCCTTTCACGTGGGCATCCTCCTTTCCCACGCCAACTCCGCCATTAACCCCATAGTGTACGCTTTTAAGGTCCCTAAGATTAAGATGGCATATAAAAGGATCCTGATGAAGCTGACAAGCTCAGAGCAGAAGGAAGATCAGAGCAGTCAGACTTTGGATAACAACGCCAGCAGCAACTCAAACAGCACCGCCAGGTGCAGCATGAAAATAAAACCACAGGTTGTTTTGATCGCAAATCAGGATGGTTAGCATTTGTCTGTAATCATGTACAATAAGTAGGGGAGACTAGGGGAGAAAATCATCCAGCAGTGGTTTTTGTATGTTGGTTTCAAATGCATACTTCCTAAATTAGAAGACTTTTCTGACTTTTAACATCCCAGCTACACTGTAATTCTAACATCATTATATTGTTGTACTAAACACAAAAACAAACACAATAAAACTTCACTGAGATACCACTGAGGTCCAACTGTATAATAAAGAGACTGAGCTGTTTTTCATAAACATATTTATGATATATTTTGGGATATATGTATAGAATGTATTACTAATAATATCTGTAGCTTTGTGTTTCTTAATTTTTTATGTGTTTCAATAAATTGTTTATAATTTTTTAATCTGTAAAGATATATTTTTTGTAATTTTTTTTTTATCTTACCGGAAATTTTGGGCATATTTAGCATATTGTAAATAAACTATTTCGCAAAAAGTTTGGGGTCAGTAAGACTTTTTTTGAAAGAGATAAATTAATACTTGTTTTCAGCAAGGATGTATTAAACTGCAGGGATAGTAACAATATTTATAATGTTACAAAAAAATGTGAATACTTTTTAGACTTTCCATTCATTAAAGAATCCTGAAATTAAAAATGCATGTTTTTTGTAACAAATATGACGCAGCAAAAAATGGTCAGCATTTTAGAATTATTTCTGAAATATCATGTGACACTGAAGACTATAGTAATGAAGTTGAAAATTCTCAGGAATAAATTACATTTTAAAATATATATTCACATAGAACGAAGTTCTATTTAATTGTAATAATATTTCACAGTATTGCTGATTTTACTGTGTTTTTGATCAAATAAATTCAGCCTTGGTGAGCAAAAAAGACCAGAAGTGTTTGAATGCAACTTCATCCAACTTCTGCAGCCCTGCTCTCTAACTATTGACCCCGGTCACTTAAAAAATAGTTTCCAAGTATTTTAAAAAATACTTAACATCATCATACTGAAGAGGAAGAGAAACTGACAGAGTCATTCTGAGCCTGTCATTTTTTGTTCTGTCATGTTTGTTTTTTTGAGCCATAATGTACAGCATGTCAGACCTTCCACATCCTTCAACTTCAGATTTGAACATTTCACATTTAAAGGAACAGCCACACAACAATTCTGTGCTCATTTACTCACCTTTGTGTTTTTTCAAACCTGTATTTCTTTCTTCTGTGATGAAAGATGATGTTTAGGAATACGTCCAAGCAAAATGCTCTTTTTCAGCTCTGAAAAACAAAAAAGCATCACAAAAACACATTTTACCAACCCCCAAGCCTGTTGTTTCTTCTTTCACGTCACAACACTTTTTAAAATTCTGTAACTTTCTGTTTGCTTCAGGTTTAAATCAGATTATCAACGTGTTCTCAGACGTTAGACTCTGCTGTATATTAGACTGGATGTTCCCTCTGTAGTCTGTTTAATTGATTTACTGGCATCGGGCCATGTGAAAGTGAACAATGCTGATCCTGAGGGAACGTTTGGAGCGCACCGGATTCTATGAAAAAGTCTCTGTTTCCACCGGCCATTTTGTTCTTTCTTTGTACGGCGTAATATCGGCCTTGGTCCAAACGTGGCGAGCAGAATGAGCAGGATTTATGGTGTTCATCTCCCACATGATTACTTTTCCTAACATCGCTCGAATTCATTTTGCTGAGTGAAGTTGAAAAATATGAAATACACCTTTTGGCGCTGCGTTGAAAAGTAATATCCAAATCAATTCTCATCAGTGGCATGAAAACCAGTGGTTATGAAACCACACATCTATATGGCGTATTTAATTTGATGCAAACGACAACACAGCTGCAAGGGAGAGACGTACGGCCGGTCAATATGATGAGCTCAGGCGTACATGTGAGTCGATTGTTCAGACAATAATGTCAACACAAATTAAAAACTCTACGGAAGGAACTACAAGTTTTGCATAACTTGTCTTTAACCACTAACTTCTCCACTTGTCACCACACAGAAAGAGGTTGTGGTGTATTTACACACTATTTTTGATTGCTGAATTACATGTATTCATTCAAAAGGTTTCTGCCCAAATAAATCACTCTAATATCTGTAAAACAGAACTAGATTTTAATTTATTAAAGATAATGTGTAAAATCTTGTCACGTACTTGCTCAAATAATTGCTCATATCTCCCCACAAAAAAGCTTTGTGAACAGTTCCTCTGGAATCCTAGTAGTTGCTATGTTGTTGCACGGTGAAATTGAAACTGATATATTTTTTCACCTGTTTTAATGTGTTTAGGTCAAAAGTTTACACCCCCTTTCAGAATCTGCAAAATTTTACCAAAATAAGAGGGATCATACAAAATGCGTGTTATTGTTTGTTTAGTACTGACATGAAAAACACATAAACAACACATAAAAGATGTTTACATATAGTCCACAAGAAAAAGTATTAGCTGAATTTATAAAAATGACACCATGCAAAAGTTTACATCCCCTTGATTTGTAATACCTTGTTGTTACCTGAATGATCCCCTGTTCGTCCTGAACAGTTAAACTGCCTGCTGTTCTTCAGAAAAATCCTTCAGTTCCCACAAATTCTTTGGTTTTCCAGCAGTATGATTTCAAAATCTTTTCACACTGAGGACAACTAAGGGACTCATATGCAACTATTACAGAAGGTTCAAACACTCATTTCAGAAGGAAACAGAATGCATTAAGAGTCGGGGGTGAAAACTTTTAAACAGAATGGAGATGTGTACATTTTTCTTATTTTGCCTAATTATCATATCATAGCCCTTCAGAGGCTACAGAAGATAGTAACATGTTTCCTAGAAGACAAAATAAGTTAAATTTACCCCGATCTTTGATCTCTAAATGCATTGTTTTTCCTTCTGAAATCAGGGAGCGTTTGAACCTTCTGTAATAGTTGCATATGAGTCCCTCAGTTGTTCTCAGTGTGAAAAGATGGATCTCAAAATCATACAGTCATTGTTGGAAAGGGTTCAAATACACAAAAATGCTGGAAAACCAAAGAATTTGTGGGACCTGAAGGATTTTTCTGAAGAACAGCAGGCAGTTTAACTGTTCAGGACAAACAAGGGACTCATGAACAACTATCACTAAACAAAAACACAGCTGTGGATCATTCAGGTAACAACACAGTATTAAGAATCAAGGGAATGTAAAATTTTGAACAGGGCCATTTTTAAAAATTCAAACATCTTTCATGTGAAATATCTTATTCAGGTCAGTACTAAATAAACAAAAACATGCATTTTGTATGATCTCTTATTTTGCTAAAATAATTAACATTTTGCAGATTCTGAAAGGGGGGTTTAAACTTAGCCTCAACTATAGTTTATATGTAATTGCAGACATTATTAGAGCACATTCCCATTTAATATTCAAACCTCATCATCATCACTGACCCTCAAGACAGCTGTAACATATTCATTACTGCTCTATGCATCATGCTTACCGCTCAGTCGATAGTCCTATGGGGCATTCCGAAGCCTTTGTGCTTGATACGTTGATCTCTGTTCAATTAGATGACAGCATACGTCCCCATGACAACTCAGGCCTTTATGGTTCTCTTGTCACTCATCTCTGGAAAACTGCACAGACGGTTACACATGATGAGAGATCGCTACCAGAGGCTTTGCATAAGTGTTGCATAAGCAATGGCTACCTGTTTTACCTACTGTAAATGATCCTTTGCATGCAAATAGAGGTCAAGACTCGATCGATAAACAAGCAAGCTTTGTAGTAGGTTTTATCCCTTTAAAAAAAACAGTAGCACATCCTCACTTCAACACAAACACAAAGGTTGCAGGATGAGTCACGAATCCCTATTATGAGCAAAAGCAATGCAAATATCATCAACACTGCAAAGTACTACATTACCCTCGAAAGATATTTAGGTGTTTGCACCATCTTAATGGAATGAAACTAATCAAAGAGATTGCCTTATTAAGACATCCTTTCAGAAAAGCACAAGAACAGCGTTTACTTTGAACATCACTGCGCTAGACAGTCTTAAAATGGTTAAAGATCCAAAGAGAACATTTTAGGAGATCTTGGCAAGATGGAGCGCCATTTCATTTCATTATGGCACAGCTGTCTGAAGTAGTTTGTTATGACTGACCAATCAGAATCTTCTAATTTAGGGTTTCTGAGCTGATGAAAGACTGATAATTAAATATACATTAGAAAATATTCAAACAATTAAATATACAGCAGCAGTCAAAAGTTTTTGAACAGTAAGGTTTTTTAATATTTTTTAAAGAGGCCTGCATGTATTCGACCCAAAGTACAGCAAAAAATTTCATTTATTCATGTGATTTCAACACTGATCTTTTTGCACCAATACTCTAGTCACATGATCCTTCAGAAATCATTCTAATATTCTGTTTTGCAGCTAAAAAAACAACATTATTTATTATTAAGTTGAAAACAGCTGAGTAGAATTTTTTCAGCTTTCTTTGATGAATAGAAAGTTCAAAAGAACAGCATTTATATGAAATAGAAATCTTTTGTAACATTATAAATGTCTTTATCATCACTTTTGACCAATTTAAAGCATCCTTGCTAAATAAAAGTATTAATTTTATTTAGAAGCACTCAGATGTTTACTTTTTTTAACTGTAAGTCAGCATATTAAAATGATTTCTGAAGGATCATGTGACACTGAAGACTGGAATAATGATGCTGAAAATGTAGCTTTGATCACAGGAATAAATTACGTTTTAAAATATATTCAAATATTTTAAATAGTGAAAATATTGCTGTATTTTGATCAAATAAATGCAGGCTTGGTGAGCAGAAGAGAATTCTTTAAAAAACTAAAAAATCTTACTGTTCAAAAACTTTTGACTGGTAGTGTATATATAAAAATAAAACACTGAAAATATCAAATATTTTTGCTTATCCTGATGTCATGTGATGATTAACTGACATCAGAGAGCTGTGAACATGCAAATGTGTTGTTAAATTGATGAAATATTACCTTAAAATGGATGTAAGTTGGTCAAATCCTTTTTCAAATAAACCGAAAGGAAATGCAGTTAGAATTAATGCATTTACAATGTTATGTAACTTAATGAGCTCAAAATGATTTGCACTGCTGGGGTAAAAGGTATAAATTCTCATAGGAAAGAAAAATCACAAATGAGATTTCTTTAATGTCTCAGTTGTATCTTCTGGACACTAACGCGATTAAATGGACTGATAATGGACATTCTTTCTTGAGAAGACCTCAGTAAATCTCACACGTGTCTTCTCTGCAGTTTCAGAAGAAATCATAATAGTGCCATGAATTCAGTCTGAACTCTTCAGTCTAAATTGTTCCACAAACAATTGATCTGATTTGGAGCTATATCCATTGTGTTTTTATTCTCCTAAGAATATTTTGTCAAAACATCTAAGATATCTAGGCAATCGCAATGAGGCATAAGTGACAATTGCTCTGAGCTCTGAAAGTGCAATAAGATCTCTCTTTGTGTCATGACTCGAAAAGGAAATCTCAATTCCGCATGAGAGGACTAAAATAGACACGATAACCACATAATGCTGAAGAGGCAGGGAACGAGATGAAACGATGGTGGTTGGCAATACTGAGACAAATCCATTACCACACTACAATGAACATTACTGGAAAAATTAATTTGATGAAGATAATGTCTGATTTCCTGGGTAGAAACATTTGAATATCAAATAATGTCTCTCTCCATGCAGCGATAAAGAGACATAAAGTGACAGAGGCAGGAAACAGAGGATCTGTGGGTCATGCATGTGCCTAATTCAGAATTAAATAAATTTGGCTTGCTTTTGGTTCCAGAGTGTGAATTTAAATTAAATTAGCTGCGACACACGGGATGTTGAACAGGAATTTGAACTGGAATGACAGGAACAGGGTACAAATTATATAGTAATATTAATTATTATATAATACTTAATATTATAATTAATAATACGAATTAATTTTATAAAACATAATCAAACCCAATATAAAAAGATATATAAAGCAATTTATAAATCTTTCAATCATATGCACACTACCCTTTAAAAGGAATTTACTGAACTTAAAAAAGTAGATATTTCGACAAAATGGGCAAAAATAATAGATTAATATTATATAATATTAATTATTATATATAATACTTAATATTATAATTAATAATACTAATTAATATTAGAAAATATAATCAAACCCAATATAAAATAATATATAAAGCAATTTATAAATGTTAAAAATATACGCACACTACCTTTTAAAAGCAATTTACTGAGCTGAAATGAGAAGATATTTCAACAAAATGAGCAAAAATTATATTTGAATATTATATAATATTATAATTAATAATACTAATTAATATTATAAAATATAATCAAACCCAAATAAAATAATATAAGCAATTTATAAATGTTAATAATATATGCACACTACATTTTAAAAGATTTATTTTTTGAAGGGAATAATACTTTTATTCAGCAAAGATCTGTTAAAAAGTGACAATAAAGGCCTTTATAATATAAAAATTTCTATTTCAAAAAATGCTTTTCTTCTGCACTTTCTGTAAAAAAATGTATGTATGTTTTCAACATAATAAAAATGTTTTTAAGCAGTAAATCAGCAATGATTTGTGAAGCATCATGTGACACTGAAGATTGGAGTAATGATCCTGAAAATTCAGATTTGATCACAGGAATAAATTACATTTTACAAAATATTACAACAGAATTTTTTTTTTAAATATTTTTCAATATTACAGTATTTTTGATTAAATGGTAAAGAACGTTTTCTAAAATATTTTTAAAAATCCATCGACCCCAAACTTCTGAACAGTATTTTATATAAAATATAAACAGATAATTAGTTAATATCTTATTTAAAAAACCCTACATTGTGTATGATAACATGTTCTTTGGTGATTGTTTTGTTACATTTAAATTCTACTTTTTTTGAAATTTAAATTTTAATTACCATTTTGGTTACTGTTTACCACCAATTCAAATTCAAAAGCTGAAATGGAATTCAAAAGACATACTCGGTTGAATTCTAAATGGCAGTGGTATTTGAGGTTTGGAAAGTGTGCGAACAGAGAGAAAGTGAGAGAGAAACGATGAGCGAGACAAGCAGTGGGCAAGGAAACAGTACTGCAGAGAATATACCACCCCTCCCTTCCTAGCCAGCAGAGCCTCCGCAACAGGAGAAAGAGAAGCAGGAGTTCGTGAAGATGAAGAGAACAAGACGCACGGCAACTCAAATTAACTACAGATCACATGGAACTGCTTTTGAAGAAACTCTAAGTGCTTTCCAAGGCTTTTATTAAAAAGGCAAGAAAGTTCAAATACTACTTATATGAGAGACAGCAGGAAAGACTGAGTAATATATTGAAATGACTTCACATACCAGCATTTGAAGACATCATGAAGCTCTTATAGAAGACCCAGTGCCATGGTGGAAGAGGAACCACTGCTACAGAGGGTGAAGATGTCAACGCTCACAGTAACTGAGAGTTGGGAGAAGATGGACTTGATGTACATCTCCATTGAGTGTACTATTGCTCTGGCGTCTGTGCTTGGGAACGTGCTGGTGGTCTTGGTGGTTTGCATGAATCAGGGTCTCAGAGACCCAACCTTTTGTTTTATTGTTTCTCTGGCACTGGCCGATATCGCGGTCGGTGTTCTCGTTATTCCGCTGGCGGTGGTCATCAGCTTGGGTCTCAACACGCAGTTTTACACCTGCCTCTTTATTTCCTGCATCCTCGTCACCATCACCCAAATCTCCATACTGTCCCTGCTGGCCATCGCCATTGACCGCTTCCTACGGGTCAAAATACCGACCAGGTGAGTCTGAAACGCTAAATAAAGATGAAATATTTACTTTGTTTGATTAACAGACATTAGAGACCAGTAAACATGCAAATGTGTTGTTAAATTATTTAAATATTTACTTAAGTTAAAGTTGGTGAAACCCTCTTTTTAATGAACTACATCAAGGTCATGCACTAGAATTAACACAAACGCAAAATTAAAAGAAACTTTTCATTTTCTCAGAAATTAAAACTTACCTATCACATTGTAAGTGTCACATTAAATTAGACATGACATTTTAAAGTAGAAAGACTGACATTCACTTTGAAAAATAATTTTTTTCTACTGTGTCTATTGGTGCAAAATTAATTGCAATTCAGAAGTATAACTTATTCATTCTTACAGAAAAGAAAAATCACAAATTACCAATTTTATGTTGGTTTACCAAGTTCTAGAAGACTTAGACTTTACGTCCACCAAAAAACACCTTCTTTTGGTTGCCTAAAAATCGTTTTGCCAACTTTAAATGACTTGTGCATCATGCTTATTGCTTATTGCTTTCATGCAACATGTTTTTATGCTAAAAATACCAATGTTCAAAAAATGTATTGTTTATTCACCAAGCTACGTAACTTGAGAGTGATTCATCAAATTAGGAGTCGGAACTGTTAGATTTTTTTTTCCAAGTTGCATCAGCTGTGTTTTATAATACTTTCTGGCCAGACAGCAGGAGGACAGCAATATATCTGTTGCTTTCTTTAATGCAAATCAATGGGCTAGTGTAGTGCAAGGCTTTTAACTAAATTAAACCTTGGCTGTCTGTCAAAGGGAATGATGTTCACTGGTCTGATAGTATTTTGGCAGCGTCCCTAACCACTCATTTGCTTAATGTCGAAGGCATGTGACTTAAACTGCTTATGTAACACATTTGTGGCAAATGGTAGAATATATTAAAATATATTAAAATACATAATCTATATCTTATAAGAGATTTAGAAAATGTATGTGTACTCTCTAAGGCAAATGCAATTCATTGCCATTTTACCATACAGACATAAAATAAACAAAACTTTATATTATGTTTATATTTATATGTTTTTTTGTTTGGAGAATGAGACAATGTTGGAAAAGCCATATCTGGAAAGAGAATATCATAGAGATCAGTCAACAACTACCTGAACACCTAGCAACATAGTAAAACCACTCAGAAACTCTTAGAAACTGCACAGCAACCACCGACAACACCATCCCATTCAGAAAATCTAAAAATGTAGTTACCTAGTACTACAGTACTTGTTAAAACAACGTGTTAAAGGTATGGTTCACACAAAAATGACAATTTTGTCATCATTTACTCAGTAGTTTTAAACCTGAGTTTCTTTCCTCTGTTGAACACAAAAGAAGATACAGTTGAAGTCAAAAGTTTACATACACCTTACTGCAAAATGTTAATTATTTTACTAAAATAAGAGGGATCATACAGAATGCATGATGGTTTTTTTAATGTAATACTGACCTGAATAAGATATTTCACATAAAAGACAAGTACCTTCTGTAGCTTCTGAAGGGCAGTACTAAATAAGAAAAAAAAGATATTTAGGCAAAATAAGAAAAATGTACACATCTTCATTCTGTTCAAAAGTTTTCACCCCCTCGCTTAATGCATTGTGTTTCCTTCTGGAGCATCAGCTGAGCGTTTGAACCTTCTGTAATAGTTGCATATGAGTCCCTCAGTTGTCCTCAGTGTGAAAAGATGGATCTCAAAATCATAGTCATTATTGGAAAGTCATTGTACAGTCAAATATACAAAAATGCTGGAAAAACAAATAATTTGTGGGACCTGAAAGATTTTTCTGAAGAGCAGCAGGCAACTTCTCAGGAACTCATGAACAACTATCACTAAACAAACTATTCAACTATTGTTTTCTCTTGTGGACTACATGTAAACGTCTTTTATGTGAAATATCTTATTCAGGTCAGTACTAAACAAAAAAAAAAACATGCATTTTGTATGGAACCCTCTTATTTTGGTAAAATAATGAACATTTTGCAGATTCTGCAAGGTGTATGTAAACTTTTGACTTCAACTGTATTTTGAAGAATGTTGGTAACCGGTACTATTATATAGAACAGTTAAGATTGGTTTTAAAAAGTAATTTATGTCATTGTTTTTGTTTTGTTTTAACAGGTATAACGTCATTGTTACGCAGAGGCGTGGGTGGGTAGCTGTGGGTCTGTGCTGGCTCATCTCATTTCTGACCGGTTTAGTGCCCATGGCCGGCTGGCACCGCACCCCACCTGGAAACGTCAGCACGACGTCCATCGAATGCCAGTTTGTCAACGTCATGCGCATGGATTATATGGTCTATTTCAACTTCTTCGTTTGGGTGGTGGCACCGCTGATCATCATGACAGGCCTGTACGCTGAGATCTTCCGTGTGATCTCCCGCCAGCTCAACCGTCGAGCCGAGGCCACTTGCGACTCGAGCAAGTACTACCGCAAAGAGCTGAAACTTGCCAAGTCGTTAGCGCTAGTTTTGTTTCTGTTTGCGCTCTGCTGGCTGCCACTGCACATTATGAACTGTATTGTGTTTTTTTGCCCCACATGCAAAGTGCCTAAGAGTGCTTTTTACGTGGGGATCTTTATGTCACACATCAACTCTGCACTCAACCCGTTGGTGTACGCTTTCCGCATTCAGCGCTTCCGTAATACTCTAATTCAAATCGTCCATCGATTTGTGCTCTGTAAAACTCCATCAGCCGTCCCTGGCCAGCACGCTCCTGGACCTATCACAGAGAAAACCCAAATTCAGTAGCAGCTAAGACGATGGCGTAACGCGCAATATGGTGGTATAAGTCCCGCCTTCTAATTAAAAGAGCCAATCGGCATTTAGTAAAATCAATGCATCACTGCAGCTGCCGTTAGGAGCTCTGGTTGTAAGAGAAACAGTTTTGAATGGACTACATATGTGCATCCAGGCTGAAATACAAGCTTTTTGATGCTATTTGAGCATATGCATTTCAAATTTAGTTGATTTCCCCATTCAAGTTCCCTATCCAGACTTGGTCTTGGATGCCTGAAATAGCTTCCCGGAGGTGTTGCAAATACGGAGCAGACTTTCACGCACTGTCTGGGTTGTAGCAACTGACTGGTTAAAGGAACTATGCAAGTCATAAAACAGCACAAACATGCCAAAAACAATTGCAGAACTTTCATGCAACTCATTTCTCCATTGGAGGATGCAGTGAACTACCACAATCTGGCATTACTGCAGTTTTATGCACCTGAATCAGCTCTTTAGAAAGAGCACTTGTCTTCGGTGTTTCTGGAAATATGCCAAGTTTTAATGCTCTTCTCCATCATTTGATAAATTACTGTTGCCAGGATGTCTCGAAGATGTACACAAACATTGCTTTTCCAGTGTAATTGGGTCGAGCAAATAGCAAAGTTTGTGAACATTCAATAATAGGCCTTATTTGCATTGCAAGGAGGCGTGTTTGCACTGAACAGAATGACAAAAGATATAATTAAATATTCAAAGCGCAATGCTATACCGCACCTGGTTATTAAGTTGGAAAACGTTGAATAACATATTGTCTATGTGCTGAAATATGGAATGTAAAAGCAATGCAACTGTATAGTGAATTTACCACTAAGGACAGATACTTTGCTAAAAAAAACACTGCAGCTTTAAAAATCTCTCTTTTGAATGTAATAAAAATATTTTGTGGCCTGATGTGCCTAAGAATGAGCACTGGATGATGTTGTCGTGTATTTGAAATGCATACCAAACAACTAGTGAATAGAGGAACATGGGACAATTTAACAGAAATGACTCATTTTCCACCAACAAGCAGAACAAATCAATATTTTTTTATAGTCCTAATGCTTCAGGTTTCAATTTTCCACCGATGAACAAAACAAGCAATATTCATTACATTACGTTTTTTCCGCTGCTGGTTTGGATTTGATCGCACATAAGTTTCAGGAGGTTCATATCACGTGTTTCTACTCCATAAAAAACACTGGATATTGTTTATGTTTCCACCTTTTTACTGAACGTGGAAGTACGTCTATGGGTGAGACCTATGGGTTTATTATCTGCCATAGCGAAATAAGGAGAAGACTAACAATGTGCAGTAAATGGTAAAACTGTTTGCACTACAAACCAGTGTGCTCATAAGATGGTAAGACACACCAAGTTGCAATATCAAGCAGCAAAACAAGCTCACAGCTTTAAAGTCTGGATGTTTTACTATTTTCATCACTATATTATAAGGATGATTCCCTACGTTTTCATGACTGATTACAACACTTTTAAATTAACTTTTAAATCAACATAAATTAAAAATGGCACAACATAAAATATTTCTGCACAGTACATTATTGAGAATTTGGGGGGAAATGTCATTAAAAATGTCATTAAAATTATAGGCAAAATAAAAAAAATTCTCTTTTCCTACAAGACAGAGTTTGCATATCAATAAAATAACCAATAGATTAACTAACATCTACCCTACCAGTCGAAAGTTTAATGTTTGGTAAAGAAGTCTCTTTTGCTTTTCAAGCCTGCATTTATTTGATCCAAAATACAGCAAAAGCAGTAATACTGTGGAATATTTTTACTATTTAAAATAACTGCTTTCTATTTGAATATATTTTAAAATGTAATTTATTCCTGTGATCAAAGCTAAATTTTCAGCATCATTCCTGCAGTCTTCAGTGTCACACGATCCTTCAGAAATCATTCTAATATGCTGATTTGCTGTTCAAGCAACATTTTTTTATTATTATTACTAATATTTAAAATAGTTAAGTACATTTTTTTTCAGGATTAATTTTTTGAAATGAATACTTTTATTTATCAAGGATGCTTTCAATTGCTCAAAAGTGATCAGGGCTCGCAAAATCGCTAGCCCGACGTCCCGGGGCTATTGTGTTTTCCAGTCGGGCTACCAAAATGTTTGACCGGACTGCCCGACGGGCTATCATAAAGTACAGGGCTTCTGAGGTCCTTAAAAACTCCTCAATTTAGTTGTATCAAATTTAAGGCCATTAAAAGTTTTAAATATGATAAATAGTAAAAGAAAAATCAATAATAATATTAAGGGGTCTTACAGTTGATGACGGAAAGACATGAATCGCGATAGGGCTGGATTAAACTTCAAAAGGCAATGATGTCATTGAATAAAAATATACATACTGCACGTTTCAAAGTCAAAACGCCACACGGATGTCTTTATGAATGTATCTGAAGGGAACCAGCTGTCCTCAGAAACGTATCGTCGGTATTTTCATTTCTTGCCTCATAAAACTGCGTTAATGCTGCTTTGTATACAGCGGTTACTAGGGAAACCGTAGTATTTCAGCACTCCTAAAGCGCCCCCTCGTGACAGAGAGTTAATGAGAAAGAAGTTAATGTGCCTTCTAAAAATATAAACAATTAAGACAGTAATATTTATGTTTTGAATAAATATAATAAATTATATACTTAATTTATCCCTTTTAAATGGTATAAAGGCTGAAATGCCATTGTATAAGATATTTTGTTTTTGTGTGAACCTGTATCTGAATTATAAATCATTTTATGACTGAATATTATATTGTAAATTGTCCAACCCCACTCATACTGTGTTCATTTTACTTGTGCAGCTCTTCAAAATAAAGAAATTGCCTTAAATTGATATTTTAAAATTCTGCAGATAAACTAAATAGTGAAATAAAATTCCTTCCTTGATATTTGTTTATATTTGTGTATTGAAAACATTTTTGATTGACATTTAGACTCCTATCTGATTTTCTATATTTAAAAAGAAAATTGTCTCTTTTTTTTATTTGGGCTAGTTAAATAAATTTTCGGGCTACCAAAACCTGAAGAGTACCTGCCCGAAGGGCTACCAGAGATTTTGAAATTTTGCGAGCCCTGGTGATTATAAAGACATTAATAAAGTTACAAAATATTTCTATTAGAGATAAATGCTGTTTTTCTGAACTTTCTATTCATCAAAGAAACCTGAAAAATTTTACTCAGCTGTTTTCAAAAAAAATAATACTAAATGTTTTTTGAGCAGCAAATCTGAATATTAAAATGATTTCTGAGGGATCATGAGAAAATTTAGCTATGAAATCACAGGAATAATTAACATTAAAATATATTCAATTAGAAAACTAAAAAAGTTATTTTAAACAGTGAAAAATTTTACTGTTTTTGCTGTACTTTGGATCAAATAAACGCATGCTTGGTGAGAAGAAACTTCTTTACTGAACTATAAAGTGAGATACTGTATAACTATAATGTAAAGATATAGTAAGAATTTGCATTTAAAATGGCATGCATTACTGTTCCATTTGACCAATAGCACTGTCCCAAACTGTATGCAAATTGGTAAAGCATCAAGTTGTATCACATAACAAAATACATCATGATCACAAACTACCCATTTATTGAGGTCTACGTATGTTGACTGAGATATGTGTACTAGAAGGGTCAAAGGTTTTAGTTCCCAGGCTCAGCAGCTCTTGTTTGTCATTTAGGCGACAAACCAACTGATCGACCGCAGCGTGACTGCCAATTCCAGACATGAGCGAAACAAGAGGAAGCTCTGGTCAAGTGTGAGATATGTTACAAGCATAATGACCGCAAATTACGATGAACAAGTGACAGACGCCAACTTTGAACTTTCACTGTGCCAGTAAGTAAACAGGTGGAACAATCTATTAAAAACATAAACCACAATGTCACTGATGGCAAAAACAGTGAGCCAATATATCTTTATGAAACCTTAAAGTGGTTATTATGTTAGCATGGCAAATATCACACTATAAGCAGCCTAGCAACCACCCAGAACACCACTTAGCTCACATTAGCAAATGTTTAGTAGCAGCCTAGTAGCAACCACTCAAAACACATAAGCAACATCCTGGCAACCACTGACAACGCATTAGCAGCTGCTTTCCGGCTTTCCACCTACAGTTGCAATCAAAATTATTCAACCCAACCTGCAACACACTTTGCTGCAGAGATCAAATTTTGTGAAAACAAGTCATCACAGGCATCAGTACACAACGGGATAAAGTTTATTAATACACATTTGAGCAATTCTGAGAACGTAGATTGATGAATAATGAAAAAATTCAAAATGGCTCTAAACATTCATGTTCAAAATTGTTCAACCCCCAAAAGTAAAATCTTTTATTCTTTAAAACCACCAATAAACACAGCTTGAAAGAGCTTAGAAGCTTTTTGTCACCTCTCTAGTCTTGGCCCATTCCTCGCCTCAAAAAGCATTCATATCACTGATCATCTTTGGTTTTCACATAATAGCCACTGCTTTCTTCAAATTCAATCAAATATTTTCAATGAGAATTAAATCTGGAGACAGAACAGACCACTCAAGAACATTCTGTGACTGATCCCTGACCCAAGCTTAAGTAGAATTTGGATGTATACTTTGGGATGATTGTCCTGCAGGAAAGTCTATTGATCATCAGCTTCAGTCTTGCACCAAAGGCATTACAATTCTTGCCAAAATGGTCTGATAAATTGAAGATAATGAATTAAAAAAAATTTAGGCTTTATTTTCTTCAAAATAAAATTTATTTTCTTTTCCTGTACAAGATAGAGTTTGCATATTAATAAAATAACCAACAGATTAACTAACAAACTACACTGTACCAGTCGAAAGTTGAATGTTTTTTAAAGAAGTCTCTTCTGCTCACCAAGCCTGCATTTATTTGACCCAAAATACAGCAAAAGCAGTGAAATACTGAAATATTTTTACTATTTAAAATAACTGCCTTTGATTTTAATATATTTTAAAATGTAATTTATTCCTGTGATCAAAGCTACATTTTCAGCATCATTACTCCAGTCTTCAGTGTCTCACGGTCCTTCAGAAATCACTCTAATATATATTCTAATATTGATCATCAGCTTCAGTCTTTGCACCAAAGGCATTACAATTATTAATAATAATAATAATAATAATTTTTATTTATATAGCGCCTTTCCAGAGCTCAAGGACACTTTACAATGAATGTAACAAAGAAGAGATAATACGAACAGACATTGAAAGAAACAACAATCAAGTAGAGAAACATTAGGTTAACAAACGTACAAGAAGTCAAATATAACAAACTGGAAAAACAAGACAAAACCTAAGAGACAGATATGGAGAGTACAGACTGACCAAACAAAATGGTCAGTTTATCAGATTAGAGGTATAGCATTCAGAAAACAAGTGAGTTTTGAGTAAAGATTTAAATTCTGAGATATTATTAACAGAACAGAGTGAGCGTGGTAGAGAGTTCCAGAGTTTGGGTGCAATAACACTAAATGATCTGCCCCCCATTGAAGAGAGGCGGTACCGAGGGACAGCAAGAAGGCCAGAATCAGAGGAACGTAGTGAGCGAGTAGGGATGTAGGGGACAAGCATATTACAAAGATAAGAGGGAGCTAGGCCATTTATGGATTTAAAAGCAAGGAGGAGAATTTTGAATTTGATACGGTATGCAACTGGGAGCCAATGAAGGTCATACAAGATTGGGGTTATATGAGCAGAACGTTTGGTATGAGTGAGTATTCTAGCCGCAGAGTTTTGAATGTATTGTAATCTGGAGATGGAGCTGGCAGGCAGACCAATGAAGAGGGCATTACAGTAATCAATGCGTGATGAGATAAATGCATGAACGACAGTTTCAGCATCTTTGGGACTGATGAAGGGACGCAGTTGGGCAATACGGCGTAAATGGAAGAATGCAGATTTAGTGACAGATTTAATGTGAGACTGAAAGGAGAGTGTGGAGTCAAAGATTACACCTACATTTTTGACAGAAGTAGATGTTTTGATGTGAAAGCCGGCAATCTCACAGGAGAAACTGGTAGAAATGTTGCTGGTGAGTGCTGGGGTTCCAATGAAAATTATCTCAGTTTTGTCCATATTAAGTTGCAGAAAATTTAAGTTAAGCCAATCTTTGATGTCCTTCACACAAGCAGAGATTTTATCAATTTGGGCGGATGGAGTAGGTGTACAGATAGAATAGAGTTGAATGTCGTCTGCATAAAAGTGATAGTTTAGACCATGACGTTGTAAGATCAGACCAAGTGGGATTAGGTAAATTGTGAATAATAGTGGGCCTAGTACAGATCCCTGGGGAACGCCTCGCTTCAGGGGGACAGTGGGCGATCGAAAATCCTTAACAGAAATGTAGAAATGTCTATCTGAGAGATATGAAGAGAACCAAGAAAGAGCAGTATTGCCAAAATGGCCTTATACTTCAAAGAATCCATGATGTTCTTCATACGGTCATGTTTTTCACTTCCTGCTACAGTCAAACAGCTCCATAACAGGACTGGCCCACCTCCATGTTTGACAATGGAGACAGTGTTCTTCTGTTTATAAGCATTCTCTTTTTTGCACCAGACATACTGCTGATCCATAGGTCCAAAAAGTTCCAGTTCGGTCACATCACTCCATAAAACAGTCTCCCAGAACTCTAAATTAATCCAAATTAATTTTAGCATGTTCAATTTCAAATTCAATAAGATCCCCCAAAATGAAAACCATTCTTATCTTGTCTTCATCTTATACTCTTCATTGAAATGTTTTTCCTTTTTTTCGTCTGGTCATCTTGCAAGTCTTTGGCTGTACAGTACATTGCAGGTTTTTCTCAGTTGCTCTAATCCAACAGCCTCAAAGGTTTTCTGGTACAACACATTTTAGAACACAAGGTTGCCAGTTGTATCTCTAACAAACTTTTAATGTCTTAGGAATTTTCACATGGCCTTAGACTTTCTAATATATTAAACTATTTCTTCTTTATTGCTTTTGTGAGAGCTCTGTTGACTATACCACATTTGCTACTCTACTTCACCACATGCATGGGTTGAAGGTATGCATATGTAACAGGCCAAGCTAATTCTGTTTTTAAATACAATTTCTAAAGCCTTAATTGTGTTTTAAGACAACTTAATTGTGTTTTAACTTCCCTGCCATAAAAATAAGTGACTTAAAACAGCAATGTTGAATAGGGGTTGAATAATTATGACATAGCTGTGTTATTTAAAAAATCCTATAACTCATAAACAGTAAATTATATATTGACATTATCACTTTTAATATACGAGTAAACTGTTTTAGATTGAATTTTGTATAAAGTCCTGGATCTTCAGAAAAGCTTGTATTTGTAAAGTACTACAGTCTCTGGAGGGGTTGAATAATTTCGATTGCATCTGTTGCCTACACATGTGCTGTATGTACATTTCAACTCTGAAGACTGTTAAATTTCAGACAAGCCAAAATTCAAGCTTTCCTTTCTAGTTTTAAATAATATTTTAATATGATATTTAATTATGAAGGCCTTAGATTAGTACCACAGATGAATATACGTAAAATAAAGAGAAAATCAAATAAATCAAATAAAAATATAAATTCATGGCGTACAGTAAATCGCAAGAGATACTTCCGTTTACTTGATGGTGAAGTTTGACGTGTCAAAGTGTGTTTTTTTTTGTTTTTTTTTGAAGTGTCGAATCTGCGGCGCTGGATGCACAGATGATGACATCACGCTCTGAACAACGGCTCAAAGTTTCGCATCCGGTTGAAAATAATAATGTTAGCCATAACACAAAACGTTACCTATCTGTAATCTCAACCTGTCAGCGGCATACGCCATCTCAGGATTAAACTACGGATGTTTCTTATTCGGGGTTCGTGTTTTTCACAACATTATAATACTCACAGACGGATGTCAACAAAGTCGCTGCTTAGCGATGTTTAGCTAGCAAATGCTAACAAACAGCCTGCTCGCCGCGGTATTTTACATTTGTATGTTTGTTTACTTGTATAAAATGACATCACGCCGTCATTGTGTTAATGACGTTTATATAAGTATACAAATATTTAAGATTACACGTTATTATTCTTGACTCAGAATGATTGAATGCTGTCCATTGCGTATGTTGTCTAATAAACCCTGATCTGTATTAGTTACTTAGCTTCAGTAAAATTGATTGTACGTTATCTGGGTTGGTGTACTTAGCTTATCTAGGTTTTTCTGGTTATTAACAAATCATTGAGCACTATTGTACTTTAGTATTTACTGTGATATTTGCTGTATGCCTTACAAACAAACTGAACCTTGCACTTTTATGGTTTTGTCTTTGACAGGTTGAAACTCAAATCTTGAGGTTGTTGTTAACCTTTCCATCGAGCCAGTTTGGGGACGTGTTTGTCCCCCTCATCTCCTGCGAGATGGGCAGTCATTTCCGCAGCTACGTCTGGGATCCGGTCCTCATCATCTCCCAGATTATCCTCATGCAGTGTATCTACTACAGCTTCTTGGGTTTGTGGTTGGCTGGTGTTGATGGTTTGGTCCATACTAGTAGATCACTCGACCAGATATTCAGTTACGAGGTGAGTAACTGACCAAATAGAGTTAATCAAAATAAATCTAAATTCTGATTAAATAACTAGTTTGCTTTCTGTCAAGGTTCTTGGGTTTTCAACAACACAAGGTCGATTGTCTATGATGGCGTTCATTCTGAATTCTCTCACGTGGTAGGTTGTTCCAAACATTAAAGAAGTCCACATCCTAAAAATGTACAGTTAATTTACTCACCTCCTTGTCATTCAAGATGTTCATGTCTTTCTTTCTTCAGTCGTAAAAAAATTGTTTTTTAAGAAAACGTTTCAGGAATTTTCTCCATATAGTGGATTTCAATGGTGCTCAACGGATTGAAGGTTAAAAATGCAGTTTCATTGCAGCTTCAAAAGGCTTTAAACGATTCCAGCCAAGGAATAAGGGTCTTATCTAGCAAAACGATCAATCCTTTTCCTAAAAACAAATTTTATTTATACACTTTTTTTTTTTTTTTAAACCACACATGCTTGTCTCATCTTGTCAGTAAGGGTATGTTGAAAAACTCTTATCTTAGGGTGTGTTCACACTTGTAGTTTGGTTCGTTTGGTGCATTTAGTCCGGACCAAAAAGTAAAATGATACATTTGGTCCTGGTCCGCTTAGCATTCACACTGGCATTTTTAACAGCAAACCTAAAGATACCACACCTAAATCCTCGTTTAGACTGTCGGCCCAAATCTGATTTTATCCAAATCTGGATAGAATCGGATTTGAATAACTGACTGTCCACACAGTCCTATCGCAATTGTTCAAATCCAATTTGTGTGTCCAAAGTGCTCTTTTGTTTCACGGAATGTGCATTGGTTTCTATGGCAATGCCATTGCATTGTAATGCCAATGCTAAAATCAACAATAACGGCGATACAGTTTGCAAAATAGATGATGTCTTGCAATATGACAACGTTGCCAATGCGGTGGATTATATATTATATAAGCAGCGGCAGGAAGCTAGAATGTGCAACTTTATTCTGTGCTGCCTTTTCCGCTGGTTTCCAAACTCAAAGAGGTGCGTATACTAGCCGTAGCCGTATATTGTCCTTTCCCGCTTGACTTGAAGTTCGCAACAACACAAGCTTGTTTCTGCAAAGACTTTTATGATGTTTTCCACAAAAACATCTGACGTGTTTGTTTTAAGTGGCGTGAAAAAACTTCACCAAATCCTATCTGACCGGTCAGACTGAAAAGGGTTTCCAGGAATCCGATTTGAATAGGATTCCAAACCACATACGAAAGTAGCTCGAAACGGATTTGACCAAATTGGATTTGGGTTGACGGTCTGAACGAGGCTAAAAGGTATAGTGATGCGTTCACAACCTGATTGGTTGGGTTGAATGATATATATCTCCGAACACTCCAAACAAAAGTAATGTTTGCATTCCTGCGCTGCAGGTGTATGACATCAAAGTATCCATTCACTGATGAGCCTGCTCAGTGCCACTTTAAGTCGAATACACCTAATGCCGTCTGCTGGACTAAGCGCACTCATTGTTATGATTTTATTTCACCTTCTGCAAACTCACAAAGAGCTCATAAAAGGCAGTTTACCACCTCGTTGCTCCACGTTTGCCCTCTGCACATTTTGTTTTGAATACACTGCGTGTTCCCTTCCTGAAATCATGTCGCATAGCATTGCATCTTGTCATTACTTCTTGTTCTTGGTTTGTTTAGAAGTATTTGGTCCATACTGTGCACACCAGGGTTTGGATGGCAGCGTTCACACTTACTCAAATGAACCACAGGCAGTCGCACCAGAATTTGTTTTATTCGAACCATACATGACAAGTTTGAACACACCCTTATTGTCTCATTCAGCTTTAAAATCATCCTACATTGCTGTTTTACCTTTTTTTGTAAAGGGCGTTTGACTTTCTTCGCACGTTCACTTTGTAAACACTGGGTTGGTACTTCTGCAGCGATGTAGGGATGATTTTGAACTTGAAGGAGAAAATGAGATGGGAGTTTTTCGACATACCCTAACTGCATTGAACGGGAGTGCACAGAGTATGCATCGCAGAGATAGACAAGATGAGCATTTGAGTTTCCTTAGGCAGAGCCTTTTGAAGCTCCATTTTTAACCATCAATCCATTGAGCACTGTTTAAGCCCACTATATGGGGAAAAAATCCTGTAATGTTTTTCTCAAAAGAAAAAATGAATTTCTTTGTGACTAAAGAAAGACATGAACATCTTGGATGACATGGGGGTGAGTAAATTACCAGGAAATTTTTGTAATCCATTACATCTGCCATCTAAAGTCATTCATGGATCTGTGTTTCTTTCTCAGCGCTCTTGGCCTGTGGTTTTTCATCCGACGGGGGAAGCAGTGTCTGGACTTCACCGTGACGGTGCATTTCTTCCACATGATCGGCTGCTGGATCTATAACGCACATCTGCCAGCCGCTCTGTCATGGTGGTTGGTCAACGTGGCCTGCATGGCCCTCATGGCGGTCATCGGCGAGTACTTGTGTATGCGGACAGAGCTCAGAGCTATCCCCGTCAACACGGCACCAAAGTCCAACCTGTGAGGACTGTTTAAAGACAGATTTTCCACAGCTCTTGTGTACAAGGTCACGCTTCGGCAGGGCTGGCGTGTTGACTAATGCTGCTGTGGTTTTCCAGGAGGATGAGCAGAAATGACTTGGTTGTTCTGTGATGTTTTGGTCACATCACTGTATTTAATCCAGATGACGTTGAGATGATGAGCCTCGGTCAGCATTATGGTGGCATTCACATCATTTCAAAAGGACTATTGTAATTATTTTTATTTAGGACCAACTCTTTATCATTCATGAATGGCTACTGAAAGTATGACAGTGATGGTCTGTTTTAAAAGCACAGAAAGCATCATGTGTAAATCTTTATCTAAATAAAATGCTATGTATTTCTGAATACTTGGATAATGGTTCCTATTGCTTCGGAAAGTAATAAGATATTGTTAAGCGGTTTCATGTTTTATCACGTCATCTAATGGCTTGTTTCCAGTTTCATTGACCTCAAATGTAGTTTATTAAAAAATTTTGAGTCAACATGAAATGAAAACGTTCTCTTGATGCATGTTCCTGTTACTGAGCATTTTTTTTCCAAAGGAGAAAGTTAAATGTTTTTTTTTTGCCATTGAATGTCCCATTTCTCTCAGATATCTCACATTAAATGGGTGGTAAATAATGTCTCATATTTAATGTATTTTGCATTCAATTTTGACCCACATGACCATCAGATTTAAGTAGTATCTTTTTCAGGATTTGTTTGCAATGAGTAACTGGGTAATATATAAACACAAAACCTCAAATGAACTAGGTTTTTCACTTTCTCTGCAATAAATCAGAAACTGCAATATCTGTCTAACTCTATGATCTCAGTTTGTCAAATGTGTGAGCTTTAGTAGTATATTTTTTTTGTAAAACTTGCAACATCCTGTTTCTCAAACACGTTTAGACCACATAATACTGACTACTAAAAAAAGAATACTATAGAAAGGCTAAATCTTAACTGTAATGCTTAAAATATAAGATGACGTGCTGTGTTGCAGGCCCGATATCAGTGATGTTTCTTTTGGTGGGGCTTTGTAGCTTTAAATGATGTTTGAACAACATGAAATATTAAAGCTGCACAGTTAAACATCTTTAAGATGTTATTTTCTCAAATGTTTGGTCAGAATAAAACTATATTCTGTGAAGTGACTCATTTTTATTTGCATAACTATTCGCAAAAGGTAGACAATAGAGCACTTAGTTGAATCTCACAAAGACTGTCAAGAAAACATCAGGGTCATATTTCCTTGACATAGTACTGAAAATTAAGGCTTTTAGGACCAAAGTAAATATTTTTTTATTTATTTTTTATTATTCTTGACGAGCAATTCTTTGTATTAACAAATATTAATACTGTAAGCAAATACTACCATAATTTATAAATACACTACTAGTCAAATGTTTTTGAACAGTACAATTTTTAATAATTTTATAGAAGTTTTTTCTGCTCACCAAGCCTGCATTTATTTGATCTAGGTACAGCAAAACAGTAAAATTGTGAAATATTTTTTACTATTTAAAATAACTGTTTTGTTTTAATAAATTTAAAAATGCAATTTATTCCTGTGATTTCAAAGCTGAATTTTTGGCATCATTGCTCTAGTCACGTAATCCTTCAGATATTGTTCTAACATTCTAATTTACTGCTCAAAAAAACTTTTTTATTTTTATTTGTATTATTAGTTATTATGTTGAAAAGAGCTGAGTAGATTTTTTCAGGTTTCTTTGATGAATAGAAAGTTCAGAAGAACAGCATGTATCTGAAATAGAAATCTTTTGTAACATTTATAAATGTCTTTATTATCACTTTTGATCAATTTAAAGCATCCGTGCTAAATAAAAGTATTTATTTCTATAATTAAAATTATACTGACTTTTGAATGGTATAAGTGTATAATGTTAATGTTACTTTTTATTTCAGATAATAAAAATGTTTTTTGAACAACAAATCAGCATATTATAATGATTTCTGAAGGATTATGGGACACAATAAATTACATTTTAAAATATTTAAATAGAAAGCAGTTATTTTAAATAGTAAAAATAGATTTTGTTGTATTTTGTATCAAAAAAATGCAAGCAGAAGAGAATTCTTAAAAAAAACATGAAGAATCTTGACTGGTGGTGTATTTCAAAATTGTATTTTTGAATTATATATATTTTAACTACATTTAGGGAAGTTTATATCTTAGCTTTTTAGCATTGTACAGGTATGAGAACGTTTTATCTTCCAGGTGTTTTTACATTTAAATATATTAGGGGAATTGAGCTTAACGATCACCTTAATAAATGAAAACACCAATATATTTTGTGGTAATGTGGTAAACGCAGACAGATTTTCTCCCAAACACTGGGTGGCGCCAGTGCGCATTCGTATTCGTTCCAAACTCAAACAAAGACGTAAAAGGATTCTCATGTTCTACTTCCGGTGGTGTTCGCCCCGCGCGGTTCCGCTGTGAAGATGCCGAAGTGAGTTTGTCTTTATGTTTATTTTATACATTAACATGGTACATACAAAACAGACAAACACGATTTAGTCGCGAAAGGTTAATTAATATATCCGTTATACCTTTAGGCATTTTTAAAGACCACATTGCAAATAAAACCGCGTTTCTCAGACAAGAGCTAGCTCTTTAAGCTAATCCAGCGATTGAATGGGCTTGTATTTTTCAATTGAATGTACTAGTTATTACACTTCTAAGCAGCTTAATGCTTTTTTTGCCGTTAAAATTGTGCGAAAACAACACGAACAAACGAGTACAATGTAAATGTAAATGAATTCAATGCCATGGTCATACTATGAAATTTATATGATCCTCCACATCATTTAAATTAGACTATAATACAAAATCACGGTACTTTGTTAGATCTTTTTCAAGTAATAGTGCTTTGCTATGGTATTATCATCAGTATCATCACTGTACTATAGCACCTCTATGGTCTTATGTACTGTAACTTAAGCCTGGGTTGTTTTGGTCTAATACTGTTTTTGTCTCTTTCAGGTTTTATTGTGATTACTGTGACACATACCTGACACACGATTCGGTAAGATTACTTACACTTTTTCTTTAATATTGATCAGTTTAACATGACACTATTATCTGTGGAAATGTTCATTATCTGTATGTTTATAATCTCTGCAGCCGTCAGTCAGAAAGACACACTGCAGCGGACGAAAACATAAAGAAAATGTGAAAGACTATTACCAGAAATGGATGGAAGAGCAGGCTCAGAATCTCATCGACAAAACAAGTGAGTGAACAAGTTTATAAAGATCTTATGCTCTATGGAGGTCTGTTTCTGCAACATAGATTTTTAAAAAGCAATTGATATTTAATTGAAACTGGTAATTGTGACCTTTTCCTTGCAAGTCAGAATTGCAATATATACCGATTCTAATTCTGACTTTTTAATCTTAAGTTTCGAACTGTTTCTTGAAATTCTGAGGAAAAAGAGATATGAACTTGGTATTTTGAGAGAGAAATTCCTTTTTTTATTTTGTGGGGTTTCCATAAATCGATACTTAGTATGCATGCTTTATATAAACTGTCTCGACTCATTTCTTGATCTTTTAAAAGCTGATTCTCCAGTGTAAAGTCATTTTTGTCTGTTTCAGCGGCTGCCTTCCAGCAGGGTAAAATTCCACCCACCCCGTTCCCAGGAGCCCCTCCACCTGGCGGATCTCTGCTACCGCATCCAAATATTAGTAAGTTTCAGAGATCTGAAATGTTCACTTCCTTTCATGGCAGCTACAAAGGATGTGAACAATTTCTGACTAAACTGGCTTATTTATGGCGAGACTACAGACTATTGCTTTTTCAAAGACTGGTCTTTTGAGATTTGAGCTATTTTGCTTCTACAACATGTCGTCTTTTAGACTAGAGGAAAGAAAATATTCATAACACATTTAGGTTTTTATTTTATTACACTTGATCTAATTTTTCTCTGTAGATTTTAATTACAGTGCACATATTCACTTCAGCAGCACACAAACTTTGCAGTTTCATTTATATCTGTATCAAGTTTTTTAACTGAGGGGTTTGTTCATACACTACCAGTCAAAAGTTTTTGGACAGTAAGATGTTGTAATGTTTTTTTAAAGAAGTCAGTATCATTGTGAAGTAATATTGTGAAATATTTTCACTATTTAAATTAACTGCTGTCTATTTTAAAACGTAATTTATTTCTGTGATCAAAGCAATTTTTTTTAGCATCATTACTCAAGTCTTTAGTGTCACAAACATTCTAATATGCTGATTTGCTGTTCAAGAAGCATCAGTAATTTTATATATATATATATATATATATATAAATTAAACAGTTAATTTTTTTTTTCAGGATTCTTTGATCAATAGAAAGATCCAAAGATTGGCATTTATTTGAAATAAAGCGTTTGTAACATTATACACTCTACCATTTAAAAGCTTCGAGTTAGTATAATTTTTTGGGGGGGAAAAGGAATTATAGAAATTCATACTTTTATTTAGCATGATAGACATTTATAATGTTACAAAACATTTCTATTTCAGATGAATACTGTTCTTTTGAACTTCCTATTTATCAAAGAAACCTGAAAAAAATCTACTCGGCCGTTTACATCAAAATAATAAAATGTTTTTTGAGCAGCAAATCCGAATATTAGAATGATCGCTGAAGGATCATGTAACTGGAGCGTTAAGGGTGTTAAAAATTAATCTTTAAAATTACAGGAATAAATTACATTTTAAAATATTCAAATAGAAAACAGTTATTTTAAAGAGTAAAAATATTTAACATTTTTTACTGTACTTGGGATCAAATAAATGCAGGTTTTGTGCGCAGAAGAGCCGCCTTTAAAAACAAAAAAACAACAACTTGATGGGTAGTGTATATCCTTCACCTGATTTATTTAACATTTATTCCTAAAAACATGGCGATTTAACAGTATTTTCTGATATTTGTGGTAAATCTAAACAAAATGAAACAAGAACTTTGAATCTGACTTTATTCAGTGTAGGGGTGTAAATCGGAGCCTTCAAGACAATTCGATACGATACCGATTTCTTAAGCCAACGATTCGATTATTTTCGATACTTCAGAATTCCCTGTGATACGATGCGATTCGATCCGATTCGATTCAATATTAGATATTTTTACATGATATCTATTAAGTTTCAAATAAATCAACAAAAATGGTAAATAATTAGCCTTTTATTGAGAATACAGAAACAGTATTCTTTTCACATAATGTGTATGTTCCACTAAAGCAGTTGTGCTCAATGCACTGCAAATAGAACAGCAAATATAAGTTACTGCATCTACAAAGTGCAATCAGATAAATTGTAATAAAAAAAAAAAAAAACTTTTAGTGCAGGTCTACTATTGCCAATTAGCCTATTCATCGTTTTAAACAAGTTTCTTTCATACAAAATTGGTTACATTTTGAAAATACAATTTGCATCTTATTTAGAGGTAATGGTCACACATCCTCTGCAGTAGATGAACTGCAAATAGAATACTAATCCACAAAATCAGTTCAAAATCATCGCTCTTGAAAGTCAGACAACAACGTGAGGTCTGTGAACATGAACAACATCATAGACGGACTGTGAAACGAAAGTAAGGCGTGTGAAGAAGACAGTGAGGTTAGTGCCACCCGCAGCTCAGGAGTAGGTAGTACGCTTAATACATCGGAGCAGACAGTAAAAGAAAGGTCGGAACGGATTCTAAAAATAGACAAGTGAACAAACAGGCGGCAAAATAAACACATTAATCGATATTCTTGCGGACGAATCGATGCATTGAATCGGCGGCTGCATAATCGATGCATCGATACGAATCGATTAATATTTACACCCCTAATTCAGTGTTCAGATTTCTGGTCTTGAAATGGTCCAATTTATTTATTTTACCCTGTTTACCTGCAGTGTCTTGCTTTAACTTAATATTAACTAATTCAATTCAGAAATCTTGTGTTTGCCAAATAAAATTGTATTATTTATTTCTATTATATTGGTCACCAAGCCTGTCAGTCATTGAGAAACCTCTATTGATTTAAAACCTGAATAAATTGAGATTTTACTTAAAAAAAATTTGATTAAATTCTATTATTTACATAATTTACAAGGAATAACATGTTTATTCTTGCAGCTGGACCTCCAAGACCGGGTATGTTACCAGCTCCACCCATGGGTGGTCCTCCTATGATCCCTATGATGGGTCCCCCTCCTCATGGCATGATGCCTGGAGGACCAGGTAAGGCTTTTTATCCATTTATAATGTGACAGATTTTTTCTTAATAGCCATCTGAATTGACATTCACAATCATATGGCTCTCTTTCAGGTCCAGGTATGCGGCCACCAATGGGCGGACCTATGCAAATGATGCCAGGCCCACACATGATGCGACCTCCAGCACGGCCAATGATGCCGGCCGTTAGACCCGGTATGGTGCGACCCGATCGATAAGAAACCGTGCCACGATTACTATCCTGTTAGAAGACTCGGCCAAATATCTACACTGGTTTTACAGTCGATTGAAGATTTTTTTATCGCCCATTTTGCCTGTTTTATGACACTCGAGTTACTCGGATTACCACAAATTCTCGTAAAATTTAATGAACCTTCCATTGGCTTTCATTTCATATTTATGACAGACCAGAGGGTGTTGCGTAATGGGTTCGTGTATGATGTGCATTTATTACGTTGATGGATGTTTTGGTTGTTTACCATTAGGATGATTTACAGCTTTTGTTTTTCACGTGTTTTGAAGAAAAATAAACTTAAAAATTGAAAATCTGGCATGTTTTGATTTGTCTGCTTGTGTGACATTTGAATAGAAACGCAAGACAAAAACGTAGAGCAAAAAGTCTATTGAATTTATTAGTTCAATGGCATTGAGATAGTATAATGATTGTTCCTTAAGTAAATGGAATGAACATACAGAATAGTATGAACATTCAGGACAAAAAGTACATTGAATAGACATCTTTTAATCGTAGTTACTTTACCTTCTACATAGGCCAACAGTGGTATTTTAATCTTGTGTTGTCAAGTGCAAGCATTCAGCCCTGATCCTGGTATGTTTCTGACATCCTCATACTCTTCCCAACCAGGAAAAAAGAGGATACTAATATAATTGGTGTTAAATCGTTTGTCAATATTTGCTCAAATTATGTGACGCTCAAAAGAAATTCAAGTGAATTCAAAGAGGAAGCGAGGGACAAGTGTTGCCTGAGGGGTTTGCATTTTTTCTCCTTTTTTCCTCATTTTCTGTAAATCATTCTGTTCCACTGCAGCACATTTGCCCATTTTCTTTTCCATTAAGTCAAACAACCAGCTAACTATAAAAAATAAAACACTCGTCGTGATGCTAGACAGCTAGGCTTTGTGATAGGTGGCCATAAAGTGACATTTAATTCAGCTCTTTGTTTTCATATGGCAAATCAATAGCCTAAATATGCTACATCTTTGCTATTTCACAGTAAGATCATTGCATCAACCATTGATTTGATTTCAATTTAGCTGGATTCTTCACATAGAGGTAAAAATATTTTTGCTGATTAACATGAAAGTTCTTTTTTGAACCGTAACACTTCCATCTCAAGTTCACATTTGGACCTATTATGTTTTAAATGCCACAAATCTTCAACAAGCAATGTACACAGAGTCCAAAAAGATCAAAACTTATGTTTTGCATTGTTTTTAGGTATATTCTGCTAACGTCGTTCACAAAGTCCTTCTCTGTATGAAAATAATCCACAGTTTCGGAGGAAACATTAAACACTAAAATGTACAATGTTCACACAGTGCTCGGGAAAGAGAAGTCCAGTTTTCCAGAGATTACACAAAGTTTTGCTTGCTTTTTAAAGATATAAATGATCGAATCTCATAATCTCTTAACCCCAAAATCAAAAAATAAGAAGCAAATTCTATTTTTAGGACCATAGATGTGACCCTGGACCACAAAACTAGTCATAAGGTTCAATTTTTTGGAATTAAGATTTATACATCATCTGAAAGCTGAATAAATACGATTTTCATTGATATATGGTTTGTTAGCATAGGACAATATTTGGATATCTGGAATATGAGGGAGCAAAAACGAAGTTCTTACTAATGCATATTAGTAATAAAAAATTAAGTTTTGATATATTTGCGGTAGGAAATTTACAAAATATGTTCATCGAACATGATCTTAATATCCTAATGATTTTTGCCATAAAAGAACAATTTATAATTTTCTGACCTGTTTTTTTGGCTATTGCTACAAATACACCCGTGATACTTATGATTGGTTTTGTGGTCCAGGGTCACGGATTGACATATATCATGACAATAAGCAAATTGATAAAATAGAGTACATATTGGTTGTACTGCATTTACTTTATGCTAGATAATAATGTCACAATGCAAACAATGTCAATAGTCCTGAAAATAGGGTTAATTTGCTTTATGCAAAATCTTTCTTTTGATTTTGGGGTGAAGTATGACATTGCTTTGTGAGATTCAGTCAAATTGCACATCATGCTGATTCATATTTTAATATTTGATGTGTTCCATCCATTTCCACATCACCAGCAAATCAGTTTATCGGTTGTGTAATGTCCGTGTTCAAGTTTATTTCTGCAGTAGGAGCGACTTTGGACAGTCCGTTTGGTACGGCAGTTAAGTGCTAATTTTGTATTTCTCTTTCTCTCTCGCATACTCACTCAATTTCTTCCTCATTTGGACTCACACATAAAGTTTCACCTGAGTCCCCTTCAATTCACACCTTGGTGTCCGGAAACTTGAAAGGTGGAGTCAGCTACACAAGGAAAAATATATCGGAATTCAGAAATGGAATGCTCTAAAATCCCAATCAAGTTGTCAGAGCCCAGACAGGGCTGCTAATTCAATTGGAAATATTATAAAATGTGACAGCATTTCAGAAAAAGTGTCAAAAACACACAAAGCTCACGGTTACAGGATGCCATGGCATGAGTGGAATGGATCTTGAGTTAGCCTCTTTGGCAATTTTGAGTTAGGAAATGGGACAAAACAATGGCAAACCATGGTTGTTAATGAGTGAGGATGATTGAGGATATGCAACACAGTCACAAAGAAATTACCACAACTTTAACAGATAACTCCATAAAACCGGACATGAGAGACAAACAGTGCAGCAACAGCCAGAATCAAACTAAAGCGAACAGTCCTTTCCACACAAGAATCAAAAACAGCCACGTTCACACTGCAACGTTTTGGAAGCCATGACAGCATTTAAATGCGAAATGAACCACCTGAATTGTCATTCTGTGTGTGTAGGATATACAGGAGTCGCTTCTGAACGCAAAATGGCGGACGGTTATATAGCGACCGTTAGTGACAGCACTTACAAACCACAAACACAGACGCTGTTATTTCGACTTATATAAAAAAATATAAGTGACCAGAATCGTTTTTATATCCGATAAACTATCGAAATTTGTAAACAAATCAAGAACCATACCTGTTTCTTCGATTCTCTAGCGCCTCAGAGAAGCTGTCTCAGTGTCTGCGAGAGTGACATCTCTGCGTTAAGAAGTTCGTTTGCGTGCGCGTACGCGCTACGCAGATTAAATAAATCGCGTTTGTCGCTCTTAAAGGGACAGTTCACCCAAAATGAAAACTCGTGTCATCATTTACCAGGGTTCGTACAAGGTGCTTAAAGTACCTTTTGGAATTTAAGGTCTGGACAACCATTGAAAATAGCAATATTCTTGAAAAACAGAGGTGCTTGAATTATTGATAGACAATGTATCTAAGAAATAAGGGTTTAATTTTGTCAATAAGCACTTTTCTTTTTTCGCAAAATACCCTTTTTGCTTATTTCAGTTAATGTCAGAAAACAATCGAGCTGAGCAAGTGTTGTGTAAACATGGTGAAAAGAGGAACAGATGAACCAAATCAATTGAGTCATTTACGCTGAACCGACTGATTCAACATTCCAATCAGATTGTGTATCGTGAATCATTTGATTTAGATTGGAACTTTGAAGTCTCGATCTAAAATCAAATGTTTTGCGATACGCGGAGTTCTAATCTAAGTCAAATGATTCGTGATCTGCAATCCAAGTCCTGATCTGAAATGATGGTTCGCGAATCATTATTCAGGGGTGTGTTTCCCAAAAGCATAATTTGCTAACTATGGTCATTAGCTCCACTGACTTCAGAGCATGGATTGCGAATCATTTGATTCAGATTGGGACTTCAGTGTGGGTTCGCGAATCTTTTGATTCATATCAGGATTTCAGAGTGATTTTTTTCTGATTTATTTTTCCTTAAACAGTAGAAAACATCAAACCATTATGGCAGTACAGTTATAAAAACTAAACAAAGAAAAAAATAAAGTATACACAAATACAAATCCCTTAATAAAATTAACCGTGGTATTACTATTGTAAAAGTTAAGTATACTTTGTAGTATTTTAGCCATTTTTATTCATCTATTTATCTTTTCTATTTAGAATTTGAAATGGAAGACATTGTTTGATAAAAAGAAGTGCTTGAAAAGTCTTTGAAAGCCCTAGAATTTCATTTTACAGTATCTGATTGAACATGTTCCTCTAAACCGGATCAGATTTTTTTTCTGTTAAACATAATATGTATTTTGAAGATTGTTGTTAACCAAACAGTTGACGGTAGCCATTAACTTCCATAGTAATATTATATTTTTTCCATACTATAGAATTCATTGTCGTCCAGCAATTGTTTAGTTCTCAACATGCTTCAAAAGAAGAAAGAAACGCATAGAGGTTTAGAACAATAATGACAGACAGAATTTTCGTTTTTAGATGAACTATCCCATTAAATGTTACATGCATGAGTTTCCGTGCAAAATGCGATTGTTACTCTTATAAATAATGTAACTGTGAGTGAAAAAATAGTAATTTAGCCGCAGTGTGAACGTGGCACATGAAACAAGACAAAACATAAAGCGCCAAGAATGTAAAATCGACTTGTGCCATTTAGCCAAAAGTAAAATGGCAGATTTCTAGCATCTAATACACTGAAATAACATTTTTTTGCGTGAATAAACAAAGTGGTGCAAACTTACAGTGGTTTTCCAAACGTTCAGTACATGTCACAATATGCGTAAGGCAGTTTGGAGCTTTTTTTCTCCCCTCTAGCCTTAGTGCTTTTTCTTTTCTTGGCTTCATTATCTTCTCTCTAAAGATAATTGTGACCGTGGGAATTCTTTTGAAATTGAAAATAGTAACATTTACTATTATTATGTCTACGAAAATATCCCGTCTCATTTTTTCTGCGGATGACTTTGTAGTGGAAATCTCAGAGGTAACTAATTTTACAGAACAAATCATCAATCACAAAATGAACATAGAGGTTATACACACACTTACCATGTGATGCTAACAATGTAAAGTTACAAATATAGAACTTTACGAAACTAAATGGATTCCCTTATTAGATAAAAAGTCAATTAAATTCCGACAAGAAAACAGAAAGGGAATGTTGTCTCGGTTATTCCATTTTCTTGGGGCTGTTTTCTACTCTTCCCAGTAAAACTGTATTGCATTTCAAATCCCAACCTCTAAACGCTCTAAACGGGCATAGTCTTTCTTCCGAGGGCCTCAGAGCTGCAGACGCCTGGTAAGACAAAAGGAAGCACTGGATGTGAATTGAGATTACAGACCCAACTCTTTTGAAAAACTGAAGAACTGCTGGGGGGGGGAAACGTGGGTCCAACTACGGGGGAAAAAAAGTGAACTAGTGCTACGGGGGTTCGAGGAGCGCCGATGGGAAACTGCGTTATGTTGCATTCATGATCGCGAATGTACGTAAACTTGAAAAACAGTACTAGTATTGCTGTTGCAGTCAGAGAGTTCGTGGATCTACTAATTTCTAATCAAGTTCCGCCAGCGTGTCCATCCGGATGAGGAGATGTAGAAATGCTACAAGTGTCCGAGTGCTACTCGGCGCGTCGAGTTCGGAGGTTTCGTGATTGAGAACCCTCAGATACGAGGGACCGAACCGTAAACATTCAGCGTAATGTATAAAATAGAGAAGCTTTCAGAGGCGATTTTTTTCGGACCATGACGGAAGAGTTTGAGGAGGCTGGTTATACGGCAAATCCAAGGATTCCAGAAAGCGCTCATCGACAAAAAAGGAAGGTGGAGGCGTTCGGCTCTCCGAGAGGGCAATGCAGGCAAGGACCAGGGTCGGGATTGGAGTGGGAAGTAGTCTTGCCCTGAGGGAGGCTACAAATCACAGTGAGAAGGCACGGGGCACTCGAGTTTATGGGGCGTGGGGTTGAAATGGGGCAGCAGGCGGGATTGGACAAGGGCCGTGCCCTGCTTCAAAATATGGTGGTCTCATACTTGGTGCTACTCGAAGGCCTGGAGGATTCCCGCGGTTCGAAGAGCCAACTGGTGCTGCCCAGGGACTGCAGGTCCGTTTCCGGCTCCAGAGGGTCGATCTGCCGGAGAAGCAGGAGCGAGGAGTGAGACTGCAGGAGAGAATGGCAGCCAACGGAAACCCACATTTCACAAAAGTGAGGAGATGGCCGTTGAGGATGAACACCATGTGGGAGAAATCACCGTAGACAACAACACTCATATCTGGACCTGATGCTGCTACACAAACAGATGCTCATTCTAGCCGCTAGTTGCATATGGATTCTTCAATTCAATTTGCACACAATCTTCATCTTAAAAGTTTTTTAGGAAGGTCGCCTGATACTGTCATTTCAAGTTGTTTTCAAAAAAGTGACAATTTTGAGTTAATGTAAGCTGTGTCCAATGTTGCTGACACATTTTAAGTATTGCTTAAAACGCAATACTTTGTTTTTGAAAAGTCCTCTCAATGACATTGTTAGGCGACACAAACTTTACGTTCACTTTATTGTTTTCTAATCATTTTTAAGACATTGCTCCAGGCATGAACCCAATTGAAGATCTGTGTAGTGATCTGTGAAGTACAACTATAACTGAATAAATCTCTCCAAGACATGTCTGGGTCACATTTCACCCCAAAATTCCTGCAAAATTACATTTTGCATGAATGAAAATAAAGCCTGTGTTTAGAACCATTAGAGGTTTGCATTGTGACATTATTTCCATGACAATTATACACAAAATATGTACTTTTTACTATATTATTATAAGGATTAGGCAATATTAAATTCACCACAATGATGTATAAATACTCAAACATAAAATTAAAACAATTTAAATAATATATTACTTATGTCTTTCTATCTGTCGACCTATCTATATGCATATATATATATATATATACACATACACTGCCGTTCAAAAGTTTAAGATCACTAAGATTTTTAATGTTTTTTTAAAGAAGTCTTTTCTGCTCATCAAGGCTGCATTAAAAATACAGAACAAAATGTAATATTTTGAAATATTATTGCAATTTAAGTTTTTATTTTTTATTTTAACATACTTTAAAATAGAATTTATTCCTGTGATGCAAAGCTGAATTTTCAGCATCATTACTCCAGTCTTCTGTGTCACATGATCCTTCAGAAATCATTCTAATATGTGACCCTGGACCACAAAACCAGTCATAAGGGTAAACGGTTTTAAGTTTCCATTGATGTATGGTTTGTTAGGATAGGACAATATTTGGCTGAGAGCTGATCTATTTGAAAATCTGGAATCTGAGGGTGCAAAAATCTAAATATTGAGAAAATCGCCTTTAAAGTTGTCCAAATGAAGTTCTTAGCAAAGCATATATCAAATGAAAATTTACGGTAGGAAACTTACAAAATATCTTCATGGAACACGATCTTTACTTAATATCTTAATGATTTTTGGCATAAAAGAATTTTTTTTTTGACCCATACAATGTATTTTTAACTATTGCTACAAATATTCCTGTGCTACTTAAGACTGGTTTTGTGTTTTTTTCTTTAAAAGAAATTAATATTTTTATTCAGCAAGAATGTGTTAAATTGATAAAAAGTGATAGTAAAGACTTACATTGTGAGATAAGATATTGTATGTAATGTACTTTTAAGAAAATATATAATATATTTTTAATTGTTATCAAAACAAAGTCTCAATTCAAAACAACAGCCGTAAAAATAGGCATAATTTTCTTCATGCAAAATATCATCTTATTTCCTTGTGAATCTGGAGTGAAATATCATCTAGACAAGTTTATGACAGGTCTCGTGAGATTTGCTTAAACAAACCTTGTTCTGTTGACATATCGAGCACATCCTCAGGCCAAAACAAGAATTCGCCAATGACACAACATATCCTCATCCTTGAATTTTGTACATGATTTCAACCTTTAAATCCTCTTGCATCTAAATGATTTGAGATATACCACATTTTAAAGTTGTGACCTGTTGCTAGTGTCAAACAAAAATGTTCATGGGGGGTAAAAAATAGGTGGAAACGTAACAGGAAAATTAGTAAAGTGAATAAGTGGCAGGGAAGAGAAAGCCAGAGACGTAGCAGGAAGAAGAGTGCTGGAGAATGTGAGGAAGAGAGAGAAAGAGATAGAGAGAGAGCAGAACCTGAACTCCAGGGCTGATAGAGGGCAGCGGGAGGTAGGAGGGGCGGTGGGCGGAGCACGTGTGACAGTAACAGCAGCGGCATTCAAGCACAGGTGCACCCTGGGAAGGAGGACCGGGCAGAAGCACAGAAACACAGATTACAGGCCTACGGCAACAAAATTAACACATA
>NC_133372.1:42815645-42840645 GCF_049309525.1 Garra rufa
CAAAAAAATCTAAATATTGAGAAACTGCCTATAAATATTCAAATATATATATATATATATATATATATATATATATATATATATATATATATATATATTTTTTTTTTTTTTTTTTTTTTTTTTTTTTTCTAATCAATACGTTTTCTTTGGAATAAAATTAGTTGATTGACTGATTTATTTATATTTGCTGTGTCTCACTCTAAAATATTAATTCTGGCTTGCTGAATTTACAGAAATTAGTATATCAACATATCAAAATGTTTAAACTATCAAAATGAAATTGACAATTTTGTTCAATTTTAAATTCATTTAGCAATTTAAAAGTTCATTTTGATATTGTTTCACAGCAGAGCGCATTTACATCAAGCATTTATTCTACAGATCAGAGAAATGGGGATTCAATTAAATTAAATTAAATTACGTTATAATCCTGTGTATATTTACTGTCTGAAAAAATAAATAAATTAAAAAAACAATAAATTAAATGTCTAGTGTGGATTTTAAATCAATCTCAGAAGTAAAACATTTTATCATAAATTAGATATTAAACTAAAAGAATATACTGTGTAGATTAAATTTAATGTCAAACAAATTAACAGAAAAATATATTTAATTAAATATCATATTTAAATAAGATCTTTTAGATTCAATTCACTGTCAGAAATTTACACTCATATTCACATGTATTATTTTAGCAGCCTCCAAATGAGAAAGTCCGATAAAACTCCAATAAAACTCCAATAAAATATCTATCAATTTATCTATTTGGTTTGAAAAATTTACAGAAATTAGTATGACATCAACATTTCAAAATGTTTAAACAATATCAAAATCTTTTAAATACACTACCAGTCAAAAGTTTCCCCATCAAACAGAATGGGAAAGTGTGTCCAAACGTTTGACTGGTAGTGTATTAAAAATAAACTTAAAATTAAACAAAATTAATCTTTTGCTCTTGTTGATACTGTCATGTAAGTTATGCAACAATATATTATTTTAGCTCTTCATTTCCATTGAGTAAACATATTTAATAAAGTCTGTGCTTGACCAAAACATATATCTGAACATCTGATATATCCTTTTATAGAAACACAAGCCTAAAAGTTCATAAGGTACTGCAGAATAGAAATGACAGAAGAATTCATCTTAAGTTGAAACAAATCAACACTAAAATTCAGCAAAAATACAGCTACTTGAAATCAATCCCACATTGAACTGGACACAAACAGTATAAAGCATGTGCTGTTATTATATTGTGTTAAAACTGACACAAATATAGACATAGAGTCTATGCCATATTAAAACTGATTTAAATGCAAATTAAGCTGCAAAGGAAGCTGAGTAACTGAGAATATTAACTCCAGAAAATGCTTGTGAAACAAACTATGACCAAAACCTTATGAAACTGTGAATCAGATGTATCTCTATCCTTCACAGCCATTAAATATGACATTAACTCTAAAGTCTATTGACTCTGTGTATCTTTTAAGACAATATTCTAGTTTTATGAACAGCATCTGTGACAAGCTGTTGATTAACTCAGAAAATTATTTTGACTCGTCCCACAGTTTGTATAAGCAAGTAAAAATCATGTTTACAGTGATGCATTTATAAAGGAGGACAACATTGCAATAAACTTTAAAATAGAGAAAATATACATTTCTAAAGTAAAAAGACTCAAACATGAGACTTATTAGCCTTTAACTACAATACAAACAATATGCACAAGGAGACCAAGGTGGGAGGTTTACATAGACACTACATCCCACCACTATTTAGACAACTTTACAACAGAGTTATGAACAGAATCAGAAGAATTTTATTTAACAAAAATACACAAACTGCACATATGTGACCCTGGACCACAAAACAAGTCATAAGGGTCAATTTGTTGAAATTGCGATTTATGCATCATCTGAAATGTGAATAAATAAGCTTTCCATTGATGTATGGTTTATTAGGATAGCACAAAATTTGGTCGAGATACAACTATTTGAAAATCTAAAATCTGAGGGTGCAAAAATATCAAAATATTAAGAAAAATCGCCTTTAAAGTTGTCCAAATTAAGTTCTTAGCAATGCATATTACTAATCAAAAATTAAGTTTTGATACAAAATATCAATTCATGAACATAATGACTAATGATTTTTGACATAAAACGAAAAATCGATTATTTTGACCCATACAATGTATTTTTGGCTATTGCTACAAATATACCCATGCTACTTTAGACTGGTTTTGTGGTCCAGGGTCACATTTTTGCTTTTAGAGCCTATAGGCATCCATTGTAAGTGCAACACTATAAATGCTAATTTTCTCAAACTGTGGTAGAACAATTTTCTGAGGCAATCCTAAACATGTGAACTCAATATATTCATGATACTGTGATATTAGATATCATGTGCTGAACTCATACTCACGGTGGAGCGGCGCGTACTGTTGCGGGACTGCGAGGTGGGCCTGTTGGTCTTGGTTTCTACGTTTTCGGAGGCTGGACCAGCATATGAACTGTGACGACGGGACGCCTTCTGTGCCTGGAGAGCCATCTGATACGCTACCTCAAACGCCTGCCCCAGCGTCAGGATGATCTCATACGTTTGTGTCTGTATGGGGAACAGCCATTAGCTGAGTCATTAAATAATTACACAATATGTGTTTTGACTGTAGGTAAGGCTATTAAAAGTGGCAGAGAAAAGTATATTTGACCTGACAACCAAACTACAACCTGTGAGTGTTACTCATTTTCATATGTGAAAAGGATAGACAATCATAGCAGAGCTCATTTACATAAAGCAGTACACACAAACTGTGGGAAATAATTAAATTAAATTAAATTAAATTAAATTAAATTAAATTAAATTAAATTAAATTAAATTAAATTAAATTAAATTAAATTAAATTAAATTAAATTAAATTAAATTAAATTCAGTTTGTCAGAAATTAAATAAAAAAAATCTATATTTCATTAAATATATTTAAATTAAATTCCTGTGTAGATTAAATATTAATAAATTAAATATTAAGCAGTACACTGTTTAAATTAACTGTCTAAGGGTCAGAGGGATGGGGAAATATTAAATTAAATTAATTAAAATTATATTGGTTTGTCAGGAATTAAATAAAAAAGCTATATTAATTTGAATATTTTTAAATTAAATTCCTGTGTAGATTTAAGCAGTACACTTTTTAATTAAACTGTCTAAGATTAAATTAAATTAAATTAAATTAAATTGTCAGGAATTAAATAATAAAAATCTATATTAAATTAAGCACATTAAAAATTTAAATCCTGTATAGATTCAGAAAGTAATAAATTAAATATTAAGCAGTACACTGTTTTATTTAATTGTCTAAGGGTCAGACAGATGGGGAATTATGAAATGAAATGAAATTTAATTTAATTACTTTGTCAGGAATTAAATATAAAAAATCTATATTAAATTAAATATATTTAAATTAAATTCCTGTGCAAATTCAATTAATATTAAGCAGTACACTGTTTATATAACTGCCTAAAGGTCAGAGAAAAGGGGAAAATAAAATAATTAAAATAAATTCATGTGTACATTCAATTCAGTATGTCAGAATATAATAAATTAAATATTAAGTTAAATTAATATCATATGTAGATTTAATTTAACATGTCAGGAATTAAATAAAATAAACTTATATTAAATTAAATTAGTTAAATTGATATCATCTTCACTCTGTCAGAAAATAACATTCATATTCACATTTATTTTAGCAGCTTGCAAGTGAGAAATAGTCCAACAAAATATCTATCTTAAAAAATAATGAAGTGCATATAAGATAACAAAATGAAAATTCAATTACATTTTGGTGAAAAACACCCTGACACTTTAATATTATTAAAAATAAATAAATAAAAAGTTCTGCTCGCTTGTAAATGCAGATTTAGACTTTAGTAACTCAGGGTTGATTTTATTTTTATATTGTTTTTAACAAACCTATTCTCTGTCAACCCTGATCGGTTCCCCTATAGAAGAGCAGATAAAAACAAGACCCACCACTTCTACTGTAGTGAAGACATGGCAGAAGTGATAACCAGACTTCAGGTCTTTTGTGATGTACGCAAACGTGCAAAGGTCATCCGGGTCCTGGGCCGCACACGAGATGTTCTGGATCTCATGCTCTGCAACCATCGCCTGCAAAAGTACAAAAATATAGAGCGAGTCCATCGCAATTTTCAAACATCCGCGAAAAACTTGAGCACTTCACTAATTCATAACCATACAGGCCAGTGTAACCATATATAACCATGATCTATCATTTATGTCCGAGCCACAAATAGTGCAGGACGGGTTACTGTCGAGCAAATCTCTGACTCTGATAGTGATGGCTTAGCAAACACAGATAATAATGAGGAACAGTTGGATTCTCCTGGTTTACACTAAGGTAAATCAGTGTTAACAGTATGTACTAGCAGTTGCTCTTACCTTGGTGGCTGCGTCAACAAACTTGACTCCTCTGTAGGTGATATTTAGTATTATGATGGGGCCTTTCCGATGATCCTTTGATTTCTGGTAAACATTAGAAGGCAAGAATTCATTAAAAACTGATTAACGGAACAAAGCAGAAAAACCATGCACAAAACCTAACAACATTTTAAGACATGAAATAATAGCATACTGACTAATATATGCAAATGTACCCTTATTCTAGCGCAGGCCTCCTGCGTAGATTCAATTCCTCTTAGGTCTCGGATGATCACAGACCCTAAATACTGCAAAAAAAAAATATATATATATATTTTCCAAGCCCGAAAAATGCCAGAAATCTATATTTATTTACATAGCTGAATTTTAATATTAGGGTAGAGTACAATAAAATATAAGTATTACAAAATATAAACAATTAAAAAAAAAAAATTAAATCCTGCGTAATTCAATTCAATATGTCAGAAAAGAATAATAGAAATATAAAGAATATAATGAAATATAAAGAATATAATATATAAACAAAAATACCTACATTAAAATTAAATATTACATAAAAATTCTGTGTAGATTCAATTTAATATCAGAAAATAATAAATTAAATACAATAAAATGTAAATAAAAATACAATAAATTATAAAGAATATAAACAAAAATACCTAAATTAAATTAAATTAAATTAAAAATGGAAATCCTGTGTATATTCAATTCAATATGTCAGAAAGTAATAAAATAAATACAATAAAATATAAACAACATACCAAAATACCTAAATTAAATATTAAATGAAAAACCTGTGTAGATTCAATTTAATATGTCAAAAAATAATAAAATGAATGCAATAAAATATGAATAAAAATACAATAAAATATGAACAATAAAATACCTAAATTAAACTAAATTAAATATTAAAATAAAATCATGTGTAGATTTAAGTAAATATGTCAGAAAAGAATAAATTAAATACAATAAAGTATAAATAATATGAAATATAAACAATAAAACACCTAAAATAAAAATACCTTTTTAAAAATACATTTTTATATAATTCTTTAATATTTTTTGTGATGCAAAGCTGAATTTTTTTTAATCATTACTCCAGTCTTTAGTGTCACTTGATCCTTCAGCAATCATTCTAATATACTGATTTGCTGCTCAATAGTTTTTATGCTTTATATTTTTGTGAAAAATTTGATGAATAGAAAGTTCAGAACAACAGCATTTAATTAAAACAGAAATAAAATGCATAAATCTATCATTATCCATATATATCTCGCTACTATGCTACATAAAACTTCCTCTCTCAGTTTCATCCCAGGATTCACATTTTAAAAATAACAATGACGGTTCAAAAGAGCTCTTTAATTTTTAATGTGGTGCTCATTAATGGATCTTTTATTATTTAAATCTAGACTCTGTCTTACTCTGGTTTTGATCTTTATGACCTGAGTCACAATCCTTTTGAAAATCCTTTCGGGATTTGAGCCGTACTGGTGACTGAACACGCTCTGACACACAGAGGTGTGGTGCTTCCACAGACACAGTGAGCTTGAAGCAAGCTTGAGTCATTTCCTGATCCACCATCATCATTTCCTGACTACTGTCCTCTGGCAAATTCAATTTTCAGCCAAAAAAAATTATGCTTATAGCTGTTAAAAAGAATAATTCAAAATGAAATTTTGCTGACACTCACTCCCAGACCATCCAAGATGTAGATGAGTTTCTTGATGGCACCAGATTTGGGGAAATGTAGCATTAAATCACTTGCTCACCAATGGATCCTCTGCAGTGAATGGGTGCCGTCAGAATGAGAGTCTAAACATGCAGCTTTTTACTTCATAAGATGTTATTGATGACTTGTGGATTATTGTGATGTTTTGATCAGCTGTTTGGACTCTCACTCTGACGGCACCCACTGACTGCAGAGGATCTATTGGTGAGCAAGTTAATGTCCTATGAAGAAACAAACTCATCTACATGCAAAATTTAATTTATGGATCTTAATTTATGGACTGTTCTGTTTGAAATAATGTATATTTATTTTGTTATATCAGATGTACTTACATATTTGTTAAAAACACACAAACATAAGAATAATATTTTCCTCTGATAGTCTTTGGGTGTATGAGAGCAACTGATTGAAGTTACCATCATATAAACTGAGTTTTAAGCCAGCTTGAGTCATTTCCTGATTCACCACCATCATTTCCTGACCTCTCTCTACTGTCCTCTGGCAAATTCAAATTTCAGCCCCAAAAAAAATAGGCTTATAGCTGTATAAAAGTATAGTTCAAAATGAAAAATTGCTGACACTCACTCCCAGACCATCCAAGATGTAGATGAGTTTCTTAATGGGACAAGATTTGGGGAAATGTAGCATTACATCACTTGCTCACCAATGGATTCTCTGCAGTGAATAGGTGCCGTCAAAATGAGAGTCCAAACATGCAGTTTTTGGCTTTACAAGACTTTAATTGATTGGTATGGATTATGTTTTTATCAGCTGTTTGGACTCTCATTCTGACGGCACCCATTCACTGCAGAGGATTCATTGGTGAGCAAGTTAATGTTTCAAAATCTGTTCCAAAAGCAAACTCATCGACATGCAAAATTTCATTTATGGGTCAACTATTCCGTTTGAAATACTGTATATTTATTTTGTTATATCAGATGTACTTACATATTTGTTAAAAACACACAAACATGAGTGATAGTCTTTGGGTGTATGAGAGTAATTTTCTGATCCACCATCATCATTTCCTGACCTTTCTCTTCTGTCCTCTGGCAAATTAAAATTTCAGCCAAAATAAATTAAGCTTATAGCTGTTAAAAAGTATAGTTCAAAATGCTGACACTCACTCCCAGACCATCCAAGATGTAGATGAGTGTCTTAATGGGACCAGATTTGGGGAAATGTAGCATTACATCACTTGCTCACCAATGGATTCTCTGCAAGTGAATGGGTACCATCAGAATGAGAGTCTAAATATGCAGCTTTTTACTTTACAAGATGCTAACTGATGCATTACTTGTTGTGTGGATTACTTGTGATGTTTGTATCAGCTGTTTGGACTTTAACTCTAACGGCACCCATTGACATATTAAGCCAGCTTGAGTCATTTCCTGATCCACCATCATCATTTCCTGACCTCTCTCTACTGTCCTCTGGCAAATTCAATTTTTAGACAAAAAAAAATAAGCTTATAGCTGTTAAAAAGTATAGGTCAAAATGATTTTTTGTGACACTCATTCCCAGACCATCCAAGATGTAGATGATGGGACCAGATTTGGGGAAATGTAGCATTACATCACTTGCTCACCAATGGATTCTGTGCAGTGAATGGGTGCCGTCAGAATAGGAGTCCAAACATGCAGTTTTTGGCGTTACAAGACTTTAATTGATTGGTATGGATTACTTCTGAATGTTTTTATCAGCTGTTTGGACTCTCATTCTGACGGCACCCATTCACTGCAGAGGATTCACTGGTGAGCAAGTTAATGTTTTGAAATCTGTTCCTATGAAAAAACAAACTCATCTACATGCAAAATGTAATTTATGGGTCAACTATTCCATTTGAAATACTGTATATTTGTTTTGTTATATCAGATGTACTTACACATTTGTTAAAAACACAAACATGAGAATAATATTTTCCTCCGATAGTCTTTGGGTGTATGAGAGAAACTGAGGGAAGTTACTATCATATAAACTAAGTTTTAAGCCAGCTTAAGTCATTTCCTGATCCACCATCATCATTTGGGGAAATGTGGCATTACATCACTTGCTTACCAATGGATTCTCTGCAGTGAATTGGTGCCGTCAGAATAGGAGTCCAAACATGCAGTTTTTGGCTTCACAAGACTTTAACTGATTGGTATGGATTACTAGTGGATGTTTTTATCAGCAGTTTGGACTCTCATTCTGACGGCACCCATTCATTGCAGAGGACCCATTGGTGAGCAAGTTAATGTTTTAAAATCTGTCCTATGAAGAAACAAACTCATCTACATGCAAAATTTTATTAATGGGTGAACTACTGCATTTGAAATACGCTGTATTTTTTTTGTTATATCAGATGTACTTCAACTAATTTGTTAAAAAACACAAAAATATAAGTATAATATTTTCCTCTGACAAATCCTCATAGGAAAGACTTACTCTGGCCTCATAAACGCAGGATTCGGTGATGAGTTTCTCAGGATGATGGTGCCAGGTGGAGACTGTGGTGTATGTGGCGGAGTGGCTGGAAGGGCGAATGCTTAGACGTGACTGTCGATCTGCATGGCGGTCCTAATGGAAAACAACAAGTGAAATCTGAGTCAAAGTCACAGAAATTAAATAAAAGACACACTGCATATTTATATTCATATATTTATTAGTATTTTGCAGCATTTTACTATTGTACCTCCATAAATTTAAAAGCATAATGAGTTTAAATTATTAAAAAATTGCCTTATCTATGAATCATGAATTATTCATGTTCTGTGGTGTTCAGACGTGTTACTGTGCCCCATAGCAACAGACATCAGCATTCAAACATGTACAAGAATGAATTCTTCACAAAGACCTCACAGCCATTTTAACTCACTTGTTAGAGAGCATGTGGAAACATAAATAATAAATATTACTAAATAAAATGTTTCATGGAAAATTTATTTTTTGTATTAAAAATAGCACTACAGACACAACAAAATCTGACTTGAAAGTTTCAAAATTTTAGACACATTTGTGAACCTGGACCACAAAACCAGTCATGATGATCAATTTTTTCAAATGATTTATACATCATCTGAAAACTGAATAAATACGCTTTCCATTGAGGTATGGTTTGTTACGACAGGACAATATTTGGCTATTTAAAAATCTGGAATCTGAGGGTGCGAAAAAATCTAAATATTGAGAAATTTGCCTTTTAAGTTGTTTAAAATAAAGTTTTTACCAATGAATATTATTAATTAAAAATTAAGATTAGATATATTTATGGTAGGACATTTACAAAATATCTTAATACCTAATGATTTTTGGCATTAAAGAAAAATCTTTTATTTTGACCAATACAATGAATTTTTGGCTATTGCTACAAAAATACCTATGCATCTTATAACTGGTTTTGTGGTCCAGGGTCACATTTAATAAAATAGAGAAGCTTTTTCAAAGAGATTTCTGTAAAAATTAATTAACAATAACAAATATATTAAATAACAAACAAACAATGCTTTTTGTTTAATTTAATTTGGTTCATTTGGAGTGCAAAAAAAACATGATTATGTTTTTATTAATTGTTTTATTATTTATTTATATAGATAAACATAGATATTGTATTTTTTGAATTACCTTGATTTCTCAGAAGTGCAAGTGCATTCATATTTGTCAGGGTTATTATAGTTAACTACAGCTGAAATTAAAATTAAAGCCATACCAAAAATTAAGTACTAAATTAAAATCCTGTGTAGATTCAATTCGATATGTCAGAAAATAATAAATTAAATACAATAAAATATAAATAAAAATACAATAAAATATAAAAAATATAAAATATAAGCATTAAATTACCTTAAATAAACTAAATTAAATATTAAATTAAAATCCTGTGTAGATTCAATTTAATATGTCAGAAAAAAATTTAAATATAGTAAAATATAAAAAATATAAACAATAAAATACCTACATTGAATTAAATATGAAATGAAAAACAAAAAAACAGAAAAAAAATTTAATACAATAAAATATAAATAAATATAAAAATAAAATACCTTAAATTAAATTACATTAAATATTACCTTAATTTCTAAGAATTACAATTGCATTAATATTTGTTAAGAATCAGTTTTATTATAGTTAACTAGAGCTGAAATTAAAACTAAAACCATTAAAAATATATATAAAATTTAAAGAAAGAGATAATGGTAACACTTTACAATAAGGTGTCATTTGTTAGTGTTAGTTAATGTATTAGCATGAACAAACAATGAACAATACATTTATCACACTTTTTATTAATATTTGTTAATGTTAGTTTATAAAAATACAGTTGTTCATTGTTCGTTCATGTTAGTTCACAGTGCACTAATGTTAACAAACACAACTTGTGATTTTAATATTGCATTAGTAAATGCTGAAATTAACATTAAGCTTAATAAATGCTGCAGAAGTATTGTTCATTAGATCATGTTAACTAATGTAGCTGACTAATGTTAACCAATGAACCTTATTGTAAAGTGTTACCAAAATAATAAAAACAACTCAAAATAACAAAAACACAACAAAATTACAAAAACTAAAAGCATTCATAAAAAGTAAAAGTATTCATATTATGTAATACAGAACTGTGATTCATTACTTGAGAGGAGTCATTAAAATCACACTGATCTTAATCACAGAGGTGCTTACATGTGACCGCGATCTTTCACCGAAGGAGCGAAGGGAGATACTGCCATCCTGATCCAGCGCTCTGCTCTTTCGGCCTGATTCTCCCAGCGGAAGCAACATATCCATGGAGCGACTGGTGTACGGATCCATATAACTGAGCGGTGATGCATTCTGAGACAACAGGTCCTGAATCTGATACACATTAGCAAGGTAAATGTACATGTTACATGTATTTTGGGCCTAAATGATGCCAAATTGTGTCTATTACCTTGAGTTGGGAAAAGCGGTTGGATTTCGAAGGTGCTTCCTCATACGGTCGCTCTGATATCGAGGCTATGATTCTTTTCCTGTGACCAAGAAGGCCAATTTTCAACACCTGCATAGAGAAAAAATTATTTGTAGAGTTTCAGATAAGTACACACATCACACAAAAGCTTATACACATGTATGAAAAGCACATTTACATTAACAATTTCGAGCTCCCACAGGTTCTTGACGCACTCCAGGGTGCGGTAGCCACTAGACAGGAAGTTGTGCAGATACTCTCCAAGACCAAGAGTTTCCAGCCATGAGGACAGAGAGGTGCTGCCGTCACAGCCCAGAGCTTTGACCTAAAGGAGGGCAAAAATGCCATCTCAAAAAATATTGCATAGCATAGCATATGTAATTGACTTTGAGAAGCCAAGAGAGACATTTGGACACTTAAGTACACTTAAAACGTCTGAACTTGATTGCATTAGATGACAAATGTGACCCTGGACCACAAAACCAGTCTTAAGTCGCTGGGGTATATTTGTAGCAATAGCCAAAAATACATTGTATGGGTCAAAATTATTGATTTTTCTTTTATGCCAAAAATCATTAGGAAGTCAAGTAAAGATCATGTTCCATGAAGATTTTTTGTAAAATTCCTACTGTAAATATATCAAAATGTAAATTTTGATTAGCAATATGCATTGTTAAGAACTTAATTTGGAGAACTTTTAAGGTGATTTTCTCAGTATTTTGATTTTTTTGCACCCTCAGATTCCAGATTTTCAAATAGATGTATCTCGGCCAAATATTGTCCTATCCTAACAAACAATATATCAAGAGAAAGCTTATTTATTGAGCTTTCATATGATGTATACATCTCAGTTTTGTAAAATTTAACCTTATGACTGGTTTTGTGGTCCAGGGTCACAAATGTGAAAACAAAATTCACTTTTCTGAGACATGTTTGCAATGACTTTTGCAATAACCAACCAGTCCCAAGGTCATTTAAAGTGGACGTAGATGAAATGTGTGCTTGAAAAGTGTGCTATCTTTTTAAAAATAAATGCCACTGCTTTCACAAATAGTGCGCAAATACTATTTAGGGACTGAAGAACGCTACCTTTGGAAGGCTTTTTGCTGCATGAAGGATTTTCTTTCTGTGGCCTGGGTCGGTGATGCCAAGTTCCTGAAGGTCCTCATCTTCCATCACGTTACTCCCCTGAACATATGTACATTCACATTAGTTTTTGGTTTTCGCAAGTTTACGAAAACAAACAAGTGTTGCATGAAAGTTTCAGTACAACATCTTGTACTTAAGAACATCAGACACTTCAGTCAGTGCCTTGGAAGTATTTTTGAACCAGTAAACAATTTCCTCTTATGAATTTATACATGCATACACATATACATATCAAATATCTACTACAATGCTGGGTTAAATACAACCCAGTGCTGGGTGAAATATGGACAAACTCAGCAACTGGGTTACATGTTTAACCCAACCTTTTGGTAGTTTTATTTAATTTAAAATGACTATATGGCTGGCTTAAAAAAAGGCTGTAAATTGAAAATCAGACACACAATTAATAGAGAAATCAGAAAAAACACTCTTAAGTAGCATGGGTATATTTGTAGCAATAGCCAAAAATACATTGTATGGGTCAAAATGATCAATTTTTCTTTTATGCCAGAAATAATCAGGATATTAAAGACCATGTTCCATAAAGATATTTTGTAAATTTCATACTGCAAATATATAAAAAATAATTTTTTATTTAGAAATATGCATTGTTAAATATTTCATTTGGACAACTTTTTCCACTGTCAGATTCCAGATTTTTACATAGTTGTATCTCGGCCAAATATTGTCCTATCAATAAAAAGCTTATTTATTCAGGTTTTTAGATGATGTATAAATCTCAATTTCAGAAAATTGACCCTTATGACTGGTTTTGTGGTTCAGGGTAACAAATGTTAATGTAATGAACATAATACATTTTCATTTCCAACCTATTTTGGGTTCATTTTCTGCATGAAATATAGTTATTTTAAGCAATAGCTGAGTTAAATAAAACTACTTAGAAGCCTGGGTTAAACATTTAACCCAAACTCAGCAAAGTTGTTTTTAACACAGCATTTCACAGCATGCATCTATGCATTTATCTATATAAAATATACATACAATTTATATGTATATTTATATTCATATACAGACATTTTATTTTTTAGGTACTGTGATTAAAATTAAATACTAATTTCATTTTTCATTACTTTGCAGTTTACTTAGATCCTGCAATGTGATAAATTAAATGTTTTAAATGAACAAATATTCCATGTAGTCTGAGAACATAAAAATGCATAATTAATTATGCAACAGATAATGTAGAAATAAATACTAGTATAGTATTTTATGTAGAAAAAAAATACTGTTTAAAATTTATATGTGACCCTGGACCACAAAACCAGTCCTAAGGGTAATTTTTATGAAATTAAGATTTTTACATCAACTGAATAAATAGGCTTTCTATTGATGTATGGTTTGTTAGAATAGGACCATTTTTGGCCAAGATACAACTATTTGAATATCTGGAATCTGGAGGGTGCAAAAAAATCTAAATATTGAGAAAATCGCCTTTAAAGTTGTCCAAATGAAGTTCTTAGCAATGCATATTGGAACATGATCTTTACTTAATATCCTAATGATTTTTGGCATTTAAAAAAACATAATTTTGACCCATACCATGTATTTTTGTCTATTGCTACAAATATACCTGTGCTACTTAAGACTGGTTTTGTGCTCCGGTGTCATATATGGCTTAAAGAATTTCAAAATGCAAGGCAATGCTTCAAATGTTTTTTGTTTTTTTTAATTCTAAAACGATTTTTTTGTATGATAGCAATTACCACATAATTTAAACAAAATTAAAAAACACATTATACATTTAATCTACATTGAGGATAAAACCAACAGCTTGAAAAGTAAAATTTTTCCTTAAAAAATAAATATGTGACCCTGGACCACAAAATATATTTTTTTTTAAATTGAGATTTATACATCATATGAAAATTAAATAAATAATCTTAAATAAAAATGTATGATTTGTTAGGATAGGACAATATTTGGTCGAGATACAACTCTCTGAAAATCTGGAATCTGAGGGTGCAAAAAATTAAAATACTGAGAATATCGCCTTTAAAGTTGTCCAAATGAACTTCTTAGCAATGCATATTACTAATCAAAAATTAAGTTTTGATATATTTACAGTAGGAAAACTATCTTCATAGAACATGATTTTTGGCATAAAATAAAAATAAAAAATGTTGACCCATACAATGTAATTTTGGCTATTGCTACAAATATACCCATGCTACTTAAGACTGGTTTTGTGGTCCAGGGTCACATATATTTTATTAAATAAAATAAAAAATACATAAAAACTGAACACTCATTCACATATTTTTTAAAGGAAAAAAGTTGCTTTTTCACATTTTCAGCATTTATACCCTGGATATACAGAACCTCACCACATCCCCTGACCAACCTGCTGCGTCAATCAATCCCCCCACACAAAAGCCACTCACCATGTAGCGCAGGTCATCGAAGCCATTGAGCACCAGTTTGCTCTCGTACTGAGGAAAGCCCACGTGTTCCAGCCACTCCCCCACCGACTGCTCCAGCACGCGGCTCCCAGCTGCATCTGCCGACAAAGGATGGCGTTTGAGCAGCGAAAAACCGTTCAGCCTGTAGCAGCGGCACTCGGAGGCCGAGATGTGGCACTGCCACATCATCTTTGGCCAGCAGAGCTGAGGGCAGCAGCAGCAACAGCAAGGCAGTGTCCAGGCTTGAGCGACGGGCCTCCGCTAGATGCAGGGCCCCAGATATACAGACTAAACTAGGAATGGAGATTCCTCCACTAGCCCTCACTGCAATGGAGATGAGGGCCAAGGCTGATGGGGTATGGAGGTAGACCTTGGCAGGTAGTCCTTTAAAGAAGAGCGTCAAGTAATGGAGCCAATTAATTGGGAAAATTTGGCGTCGCTCCTCAAAACAACACAAAGCAACGTCTACACAGCTTTTCTGTATCGGATTCAAACGATCGTTACGCAGGAAGATCAGAAAAGTTCAACAAGAGCTTTTGGCTTGCAGCAAAACATCGAGAGTTAGAAGAAGCTACTAGGAAGTTGTTGGAAAGTGCGCCCTTTACCAACATGCTCTGAAATTTTCTTTACAATGCAAGGGTTGATAAAACAGACTTGTCCTTATAATTGGAAGCAAAACCCTTTAGTAAAGCCCTAAGAACTGTTGGAGTCCTCAAGCCAAGCAGTCCAACTCATTGATCAACAGTCCACCACAGTGCCAACAGAAGCCTTGCGTGACGCCAGCTCGTCCTTTGAAAGATTTTCATGGCACATTTTCCCATCTCTCTCTTCCCGTCATTGATGAGGAACCCCTCCCACAATTAGAAAGTAGCCGGTTCGACCACTTCCACCTGATCGAGTAGGGCTCTGGTCACGGTAATCCAAGTACTCCTTCTGAGCTAACATACCAGAATGCACCAGGTAAAACCAAGCCTTGATCCAATGGGAACAACTGATAAGAGAACACTGGTCGTTCTTCTAGAAAAAGCTCCTGAGGGTTCCGGTCACGGTAATCCGAAGACTGCTGGTCCCTCCGAGCGTAGACGAACCTCGCCGGGCTAACATACCAGAACGGAGCACGCCATCAAAGCGAGGTACATCCAAACGAAAAGAGGTGAGCTCCAACAATGGATGGATAACCCCATAAGAAAGCCCCGTTGGCAGCACGGTCCCTCTTGTTGCAGCCCAGCCCCCAGCTCTGGTTGCTCCTTTCCTCTTGCAGACGTTCCTAAGGGTCTTGCGCTCGGGGGCAAGGATTGCTGCATCCCTGATCCGGGAACGCTCAGTCACAGCGGCAGCTGCATTCGGCGCTCACAAAGCAAAACATCCAAATGACATAGTGCTCCTCCAGAAGAAAGCCATCGGTAGCGCAGCTGGTAATCACCTTAAAGACATCTTACGCGTTCGGCTCAGCCGTGCATCGCGTCCACTCGCCGTCTCCGGCTTTCTTTCCTCTTTGACTTGCTTTTTACCCCAGTTCTCATTGACGGAGTCCTTTCCGAGAGCTCTGCAGGGCTGCCATATGCCGTCTGATGCTGAGACCCGCTGCACGGCATATACGCTCTGCTCGTTCCCAAACCCCCCTCCCTCCCGTCTCTATGCCTCTCTTTCTCTATCTGTCTTGCATACGCGCACTCTCACTCTCTCTCTCTCTCTCTCTCTCGGTGGCGATCAATGCCCCCCACCCCCTTTTCTCTGTCTCACTCTCTCTCTCTGCCCCTCTATCTATTCCCCGCTCCCCGTACTGATTAAAATTGCACGCAGACTCTCTGATCTTGCTGGTGCAGAAAGGACACCATCAGAAAGAGGAACAAGAGACAAACCCAAACCACACACTACTGTGCCAGGATCAGCCAGGGGAGGAGGAAAAATAACCCATACAGGTTGCTCTAACCTCGCACCCCGCAACCTCATCCCTATCCCCTCCGCACTTAAGTGCTTCCAGAGCCTCTGCACTCTCTCTATGAAAAATTAAATCGCAGCCAAGCCACATACCATGGTAAATCATCAGAGGAATTCAATTCATGAATGTGTCACTGTACCGGTGGGGAGAGCGGGGGGCTGGTTAAACGTTAAGTCAGCGAAACGCACCGCGCACATGCTGCACTTAACGTAATCCCACCTTCGTATTGGACACATCCGAGTCCAATCGGCGGAATTCAGCTTGGCCAGATGTGATCAAACTCGTGTCTCGTGCGCAGACGACGCCGACTGCGTTTTCCTTAGCGTGATGTGGGCTAATTCAGTGTCACACATGAGTGCTGCTTCACGCATGCATGTAGGGCATTATCTGCATGCAGCCTGTTATTCACATACAGACTGGCTTGATCTGTAAAGTGCATCCAAACATCTGCGCGCTCAAAAGGATGCTCACTTCTAAAGGAGGTATAAGTATCGGGGTGCATTTTATTTATTTAGCAGCCGCTTTTATCCAAAGCAACTAGGAAAGCAAGGAAGAACACGAAGAATTTAGCCATGCCACCATACAGAATTTCAACATGGTTTCTTGGATTTAGTACCATGTTTTCTTACATCTAACATGAGCAAAATTTGTAAAAACACTCATTTTAGCAAAGCCGGCATTTTTGTTTACTTAGTACCATGGCACTACCAATACTGTGGTCTTATAAATAACATGCTTTTGATGTACACTACCAGTCAAAAGTTTTTGAACACTAAGATTTTTAACGTTTTTTTAAAAGAAGACACTTCTGCTCACCAAGCCTGCATTTATTTGATCCAAAATAGAGCAAAAGTTGTAATATTGTAAAATATTTTTACTGTTTAAAATGACAGCTTTCTATTTGTATATATTTTAAAAATGTAATTTTTTCCTGTGACCAAAGGTGAATTGTCAGCATCATTACTCCAGTCTTCAGTGTCAGATGATCATTCAGAAATCATTCTAATATGATGATTTGCTGTTCAAGAAATATTTATTATTATTATTATTATCAATATTTAAAACACTTTAGTTTTTTTAGGATTCTTTGATGAATAAAAAGATCCAATGATCAGCATTTATCTGAAATAAAAGCTGGGAGTCAGTTTTGCTTTTGGAGGTGGGAGGGTCTGAACTTTCTATTCATCAAAGAAACCTGAACAAATCTACTCAGTTGTTTTCAACACAGCAAATCAGAATATTAGAATAATTTCTGAAGGATCATGTGACACTGAAGACTGGAGTAATGATGCTAAAAATTCAGCTTTGAAATTACAGGAATAAATTACATATTAAAATATATTCAAACAGAAAACAGTTATTTTAAATAACAGAAGAGACTTATTTAAAAAACATTAAAAAACTTACTGTTCAAAAACAGCAGAAGAGACTTATTTAAAAAACATTAAAAAACTTTTGGTAGTGTACTATGGTAGTATCACGGTGTTCTTTGAAGTACCTTGGAGTAAAATGTAAATGCCATCATATGAAAAAAAAGTACTCTGGCAGTACCATGGTACATTGATGATATCAGAATGTAATACATATAAAATAAAATAACAAATATATAAAATATATATTTAATAATATATAAGAAATAATAATACTGAATGACAAATGCATTCATATTTCACTTATATATATTAAATTAAAAATATAAAAAATATATACACTACCAGTCAAAAGTTTTTGAACAGTAAGATTTATAATGTTTTTTAAAGAAGTCTCTTCTACTCACTAAGCCCACATTTGTTTGATCCAAAAAACAGTAAAATTTTGAAATATTCTTACTATTTAAAATAACTGTTTTTTATTTGAATATATTTTAAAATGTAACTTATTCCTGTGATTTCAAAACTGCATTTTTAGCATCATTACTCTAGTCACATGATCCTTCAGAAATCATTCTAATATTCTGATTTGCTGCTCAAAAAACATTTATTATTATTATTATGTTGAAAACAGCAGAGTAGAAATTTTCAGGTTTCTTTGATGAATAGAAAGTTCAGAAAACAGCATTTATCTGAAATAGAAATCTTTTGTAACACTATAAATGTCTTTATCATCACTTTTGATCAATTTAAAGCATCCTTGCTAAAAAAAAGTTGTAAAAAATTAGACTGACTCTAAGCTTTTAAATGGTATATGGTATGGTGTATGATGTTACAAAAGCTTTTTATTTCACATAAATGCTGATCTTTGGGTCTTTTTATACATCATATAATCTTGTAAAAATGTACTCAAGTTTTTAAAATATTGATGATAATAATAATAATAATAAATTATTCTTGAACAGCAAATCAGCTTTTTCTTTAACAGAAAATTTAGCTTTGATCACAGGAATAAATTACATATATTTATAAAATATAAAATATATTAAAATAGAAAACTGTTATTTTAAATAGTAAAAATGTTTCAAGATTTTACTGTTTTGCTGTACTTTGGATCAAATAAATGCAGGCTTGGTAAGCAGAAGAAACTTCTTTAAAAAACATTAAAAATCTTACTGTATCTGACCGAAATCATTTGCCTGGTAGTGTATATAAAAAAATATTTAAAGATAAATGTATATTTATCATGCTTAATATTATTATGTTAACAATTAATATTTCTTACAAAAACAAATAAAGAAATGGAAAGGGAAAAGAAAGCTCTTGAACTTTTTCCAATAAACCGTAGACTTTAACAATGGCCTTTGTGTACACACGGTAAGAATCTGAGACGTGATAAAATCACATATTTCAGAAAACACTGGCATTTTCATCACCGACAACAGCAAACAAGCTCAACAAGCATCTCATTACGCACAGACTCCTGTGAGAATTGTAAGGACAATGTCTCACGGAACAATAGTGCTGTCTGTTCCTTTGAAGTGATTCTCTGCTGTACGATTTCTAAATAATTGTATCTCTTCTAGAAAAGTCTATTAAAATATAGTGCTCTCTCTCCATATATAGCAACTACCTTGGGAGGCTCCACTCAAGACGAAAAGAATATCGAGTCCTAATTACTGGGTATCGTTGCGATGGCCACAGTAAATGGATCGTGATCTCATCTTTTTAAAGTAGGCCTTCGGCGGCCGTTGTGTACCGGAGGGTGTCTGTGTCAAAACATCAGGTACAAAAATATCAGACAGACCAAATTGGGGTGAAAAGTGAGAGCATGTGCTTGAGAAAGAGAACCACTGGTTGTTAAAGACGCTAGTGGAATAGTTCTGACCCGAGGGATGATTCAGCCAAAGCAAAGCTTCGCAGAGGCTAGACTATTGTTAACTATTTGATTGGTCGTCTAGAGGTATTAATACGATTGTTTATAATCAGGCTGTCAATATATTAAAATTAACATTAATCTCATAATGTTTTAAGCAAGGAATGCTTTCATTTGTTTTCAAATCTGACCCTGGACCACAAAACCAGTCTTAAGTAGCACGGGTATATTTTTAGTAATAGCCAAAAATACATTGTATGGTTCAAAATTATGCCAAAAAATTATTAGGATATTAAGTAAAGATCATGTTCTATGAAAATATTTTGTAAATTTTCTAATGTAAATATATCAAAAATTATTTTTTGATTAGTAATATGCATTCCTAAGAACTTCATTTGCACAACTTTAAAGGCGATTTTCTCAGTAATCAGATTTTTTTATTTTTTATTTTTTATTTTTTTGCATCCTCAGAATGCAGATTTTCAAATAGTTGTATCTCGGCCAAATATTTTCCAGGGTCCAGGGTCCTTCAAATAAGTAATTGTTTCTTTACTTCTTAATTGATTTCTCTTTAAGAAACTTTAATTTACCAATGTGCAATATCAATATCAAAGTCTTTTGGACATGTACCAAGATAATACCATGTTTTTGTGTCATGGTTTTATTTAAAGTACATTGGAGTATCATGTAACTCAGAATAGTATCTAAAAAGTGTATGTAAAATACTATATAAAATACTATAATATTAAAACAAATAAAAACAAGATAGAATAAATTATTAAACAATAAATGTATTAATATTTATATATTTATTTATTTATTTATTTATTTTTGCAAATAATTTTTTATTTCTTTCTTTTCCCCCCCATTTCTTAAGGAAAGAATAAAACATGTTTATTTTAGTTTATAGGTTTTATAGCTTTGGTTTTTCAGCATACAAAACATTATCCAAATAAATAAATACATAATTATTATAAAAATGAAATACATTTTTTTTAATCTGCAAAAATCTATAATTCGATTTTTATAATTTACTAAAACTAAAACCATCAAAAAGTGTTTAATTACTTGAAATATAGCTGATATAAAAAACATAAACATTACTATTATAATATTAAACTTATAAAAAATAAATAGCTTTTTTTTGCAAAAATAAATAAATAAATATTTAAAATTTTCTGAAGGAAAGAAAAACATGCAACACAAATTTTCTTAGTTTATAGGTTATACAGCTTTGATATCGTAAAATTATGCCTACAAAACATTATCCAAATTAACAAATAAATAAACTAATTCATTAATTAATATTTTTATATTATTTTTTATGTTAATATTAAACTTAAAAATGTTGAATTGGCAATTAACAAAAATAAAAGTAAGTATTATATTATATACATAAGTATTATATACATTTTAATAATGCATTTACTAATGCAGTATTAAAATCACAAGATGTGTTTGTTAACATTAGTTAATGCTCTGTGAACTAACACAAACAAACAATGAACAACTGTATTTTTATTAACTAACATTAATAAAGATTAATAAATAGTGTAATAAATGTATTGTTTATTGTTTGTTCGTGTTAGTTATTACATTAACTAATGTTAACAAATGACACCTCACTGTAAAGTGTTACCAAAACACATTCAAAAAAAAAAGTGAAAAAAAAAAAGCATATATAAAATCTAAAACCAAAATAGGACCCCACTGATGTTCAACATACAGACAACATTTTTAAAACATTTTTCATGCTCCACATAGGAAAGATCATCAATACAGGTTTTGCAGGACATGTATTTTTTTTGCTTTTGGATTGTAAGATTGTAAAATCCCTAACTCTTAGTTTGAAAATCATGTCATATTTACCTTCTGATGCAGGTTGATGCTCCTTGGAGATCTCAATGCCGGCAATTAGACTCATGATCTTTTCAATCTACGATACAACATTAAGAAAAGCAGGGTTATAAAATGCAGTTTAATATTTAATTTCACTGTAATCTGCCATGACAGGTTAGTCTTGATTTGACTTGTTAGAACTGATTTTAATTCATAATTCATACGTCTTGTTTGCTAAGACAACAACGCAGTCAATCTGAAATTTAGGAGGAGTTTCTCTTGGAGAGTAAAAGAGACTCCTTGAATTGAAAACAGCCCTGTAAATGTTCACACACACACACAAAAAAAAGGAATCAGCAAAACGCTAAATACAATTAATAACCGACTACACAAGCAAACCGAAAGCACACTTTTCCACTGGTGTAAAACCTTGAAGATGACTCTCCAATCAATAGACTTTTAGGAAAGGCCCTGAAATAGAAAAAAGCCGGTTTTTGATGTAATATTTAAAGTCTGGCAAACTCATCTGCTGTGTGCTTGTGGCATCAACATGCTGGCAAGCCCCTAGATTCATTTAGCAGTCAGATGCCAAGGTCCACGTGCTAGATCCCCTCTAGCCATACAGGCCTTTGCATTTCCCGCTCTCAAGTAACCTACATACTGTACTGACTTACTTCTGTACACTTTTCATGTCTATCCATTATAGAATGCACAATGCATCATCACGTCATTATATGGTACACTTCCCAGAATCCCTCAGCTGTCTGTGCTCATTCCAAGCTTCATCTCTCCATATGTGTTCAGAAGTACAAACATTTTACCGCTCACATGAAGAGAAGAGATAGTCAGCGCCATATAAAGGTTAAGGTTGAAAGCAAAACATTTACGGCTCAAATTTTTGATTTTGCTAATATTTTCTTAAGAAAGATAAACATGTATAGTGATGAAAGCCAAAATATTAAATGTCATGGATGAATATTTACTGAGTAGCTAATCCACTATTGTGTAGAGGGGGGTCAAAATGGCAATTTTCACCTGAGATTCAGAGCCAAATTACAGAGTGTTAAAAATGACTTCAGAAAGATGGCAGCATCACAATATTACTTTTAAACAGAGATTGGTAGGTCTATTAGTGAAATCTGTTGACTTTAGCAATCTTTGTTGCATTATGTGCCAATGATGACCATTCAAAAATGGGGAAATGGCGCTTTTGTGTTTTTATACTCTCAAAAAGGTGCTTTAAAAGGTTCTTCACAGCGACGCCATAGATGAACCATTTTTGGTTCCACAAAGGAGCATTTAGTCAAAGGTTCTTTAAAGAACCATCTCTTTCTTACCTTTTATGATCTGAAGAACCTTCTTTCGCCACAAAGAACCTTTAGTGAAACAGAAAGGTTCTTCAGATGTTGGCGGTTCTTTATGGAACAAATTAAACAATTAAAGGTTCTTTTTATGGCACTGTGAAGCACCTTTATTTTTAAGAGTGTACGTAGAACGTTAAACATGTATAGTGATGAAAGCCAAAATATTAAATGTCATGGATGAATATTTACTGAGTAATCCACTATTTTGTAGAGGGAGGTCAAAATGGCAATTTTCACCTGAGATTCAGAGCAAAATTACAGAGTGTTAAAAATGACTTCAGAAAGATGGCAGCATCATAATATTACTTTTAAACAGAGATTGGTAGGTCTATTAGTGCAAACTGTTGACTTTAGCAATCTTTGTTGCATTATGTGCCAATGATGACCGTTCAAAAATGGGGAAATGGCACTTTTGTGTTTTTATACTCTCAAAAAGGTGCTTTAAAAGGTTCTTCACAGCGATGCCATAGATGAACCATTTTTGGTTCCACAAAGGAGCATTTAGTCAAAGGTTCTTTAAAGAACCATCTCTTTCTTACCTTTTTATAATCTGAAGAGCCTTCTTTCGCCACAAAGTACCTTTAGTGAAACAGAAAGGTTCTTCAGATGTTGATGGTTCTTTATGGAACCAATTGAACAATTTTTTGAAGTTCTTCTATGGCTTTGTGAAGCACCTTTATTTTTAAGAGTGTACGTAGAAAGTGAGCTTCTCCATTAAGTAATATTTCTGTCAAGTTAAACTGAACTTTTGTTTTGATGGTTTGCTGTAAAGACCTTTATGTTTCTTTTTGCATGATATGACAATGGTTTTTCTCAAAAGTAATGGTAAAATGCTCATGAACTGACTCTCACAGCAGTGCTAGAGATTATGTTTATGTGTTCAAGTACTCATATATTAAGCTGTAAGGCTGAAAACACTGAAAGTGTCACGTGCGCTTCAGTATGTGTGTAAACAAAACCATGCGTCTTCGCCATTCATTCACACAGAGATGCGCAGAACATGCAGGATTCATATTTAAAGGAGTAGTTCACTTTCAGAACAAAAATTTACAGATAATGTACTCACCCCCTTGTCATCCAAGATGTTCATGTCTTTCTTTCTTCAGTCACAAGGAAATTATGTTTTTTGAGGAAAACATTTCAGGATTTCTCTCCATATAATGGACTTCTATGGTGCCCCCGAGTTTAAACTTCCAAAATGCAGTTTAAATGGCTCTAAACAATCACAGCCGAGGAAAGAAGGGTCTAATCTAGCAAAATGATCGGTTATTTTCTTTAAACAATTACAATTTATATACTTTTTAACCTCAAATGCTCATCTTGTCTAGCGCTGTGTGTACTCTGTGTAGAGATTAAAAAGTCTATAAATTGTAAATGTTTTTAGAAAATAACTGATTGTTTTGCTAGATAAGACCCTTCTTTCTTGGCTGGGATCGTTTAGAGTCCTTTGAAGCTGCATTTAAACTGCATTTTGGAAGTTCAAACTTGGGGGCACCATAGAAGTCCATTATATGGAGAGAAATCCTGAAATGTTTTCCTCAAAAAACATAATTTCTTTACAACTGAAGAAAGAAAGACATGAACATCTTGGATGACAACGGGGTGAGTACATTATCTGTAAATTTTTGTTCTGAAAGTAAACTACTCCTTTAAATAGCCAAATTTAGTGATATTCCACGTTATTTAGTAAATTCCATTTTTTATGAATGGATCCTGTGATTCAGTCCACTTTTTCCACTTTGTGGTAATTGTATAGGGCCCTAAATAAACTGTTATACTCCGGAAATACAGCTCTTATCAGATTCATTCTTAAAGTAAAATGCGGAATCGTACCATTTTTAAAAGCATTGTATCGCAATATCTTTTTAGTATCGGTATATACTGCAACACTACAGCCTTTTATTTACAAACATACAGTGTGTAAGA
>NC_133372.1:42843145-42941204 GCF_049309525.1 Garra rufa
TTTGACATTTATTTGCTCCCTGTACCTGTACCCCAACCTGCATTCTTGTATTCACGTAAAAAAACGAATGGCGATTGCAGTTAATTTGCAAAAAAGCTCAGTGAACATGCAGGCCGTGTGTGTGGAGCGGGCCGTGAGTCTCAGAAGCTCTCTGACAGGTGAAAGCATTTGCCGCCCACTTCTTTCCCCCCCCTCGTGCACATCTTTCACTTGCCATCTGAAGATACGTTTTCCCCTGACATCTTCCGTTTGCATATGAATTATGAAGAGACTTATATTGCCATCTGTGGAAAGCATGTTTGACCGCTCACTCAAACACAAAAATTATTTTTAAACAGGTTTTCTGTGGAAGTGCTGAAACATTAACACACTGAGCTATGGGCTGCTATATAGCCACACTGACAGTGTTAAAAATGTGCACCGAGGAGGGCTTCCTTTACATACATTTAAGTATGACCATTACTGTCAAAAAATTATTTCGGTATTAACATTTGAGTTATTTTATTGTGCAAACCTCTATGAGAACTGTCATTCTATTTTGAAATAAAAAAAATTTAAATAAACCTCTATTGCAACTAATTTTAAAATACAAAACAATCAAATAAAATGTTAATATTAAAGTTTGAGTCAATTTATCATGTAAATCTCTATGACAAATGTTACAATAAAATGAAATGAAATAAAATAAAACATTTTATTAACTCCTTAAAAATCTTATTAACACTTGAGTCATTTTATCATGTACACCTTTATGGCAACTGAAATTATAAAATAATATAAAATAAAATCAACTTTACTATTAAAAAAAAATTTTAAATTAAAAAAAAAAATTTAAATTAAAAAAATTAATTTAAATAAAAGAATGGAACTTTAGTATTAACGCTTGAGCGTTCTATTCTTTTCTATTCTTTTATTTTATTTTATTTTATATATTTTGTTTTATTCAGTTGCCATAGAGGTTTACACAATAAAAATGACCCTAACATTAACACTAACATTATTAAATTAAATTAAATTAAATTAAATTAAATTAAATTAAATTAAATTAAATTAAATTAAATTAAATTAAATTAAATTAAATTAAATTAAATTAAATTAAACTCAATGTTAGTGTTAATGTCATTTTATTGTGTAAACCTCTATGGCAACTGATATTAAAATAAAATAAAATAATAAATTAAAATAAATGTTAGTTAAAATAAAATGTTAGTACTAATGTTTGAGTCAGTTCATAATGTAAAACTTTATGACAAAAAAAATTAATTGTATATAAAAATAAAATAAAATAAATATAATGTTAGTATTTATGTTAGAGTCATTTTACTGTGTAAACCTCTTTTGCAACTAAATAAATTAAAATAAAATAAAAAGTAAATATAATGTTAGTATTTATGTTAGAGTCATTTTACTGCGTAAACCTCATTGGCAACTGAATAAAATAAAATAAAATAAAATGTTAATGTGAGTCATTTTATTGTGTAAACCTCTATGGCAACTGAATAAAATAAAATAATTTTAGTATTGGATTTAGTACTGGATCATCATGAGTTAAATGTCTTATTTTGCATCAAAGATGCAATCCTAGTTCAATCATGTCAAAGAATTCAATAGTAATACTGGATACTGCCATGGTACAGGTATAGGAGAACATTTTTACACCAAAAGGATCACACAGTTTATGCGTTGTGTCCGAGGAACGTTCATTACCGTGACGAACACTCAAACGCTGATTCAGCTGTTTTGCGGCGAGATACGGCGTGAGCGTGTGCCAGCGTGTTGGCTCTGTCTGGCTGTATATTAGCGCTCAGCTCTGAGTTGGTTTATATCGGTGTGTTAACAGCAGAACCACCTCATCCTCCCAGTCATTTCTCCAAACCCACCCGCCTCCCTCTTTCAGACTTATAGATGTCATCCATATATAATGTGAAACAGAATGTTCTGGGAACAGGACACTCCACCCTGAGCGCCGTATAGATGATCTGACAGCTCTATTAAACTGGTTATGCCTACAGTTTAAATAATGCTCTAAAATATGATAATATGATCCTTTCTAGCAACACCTGAGACTAATGTCTTATAACGATTTGAGTATAAATGTGATCGAAGTTTAGAAGTGGTAAGTGTTTTTATTACAAAACGGATAGTTCTGATTCTGAATTCTGATTGGCTGAGCCTCGCAAGTCAAGCATTTGTAAATTACTCGAAATATCCACTCATGTGACTGCACAACTGAGTTTAATATTAAGGTGCCAAGTTACCATCTTATCTGTGTCTGTTTAGCAATGACCTAGAAACCCTAGCAAGAACCTACTATTTTGGTTCTTATTAATAGTTTGAATTTGCTTTTATTTGCATATTTTTTATGGTTTATTTAATTTTTACTTTTAGGGTTAATTAATTTTGTTACATGTTTTTGTCATTTTTACATTTTGTTTTTTTTTAAAATAAATACAGGTTTAATTTTTCCCCCCCGTTTTATTATTTATCTATTTATGTACTTATTTGTTTATTTATTTTTTATTTAAAATGTATTTATCTATGGTAACTGATTTATCAGTTTATCATGTAAACCTCTATGCCAAATAAAAAATAAAATAAAATAAAATAAAAAGTCATTTTATCATGTAAACCTCAATGGCAACCGATATTAAAATAAATAAATAAAATAAAATAAAATATTAATATTAATGTTCATCTTGTAAACCTCTATGACAACTGAAAATAAAATCAAATAAGAATTAAATTAAATTAAAATGATAGTATTAATGTTAGAGTCATTTTACTGTGTAAACCTCTTTGGAAACTGAAAATAAAATAAATGTTTTTTTATGATTTTAATTTATAAACCTCTATTGCAACTGAATAAAATAAAATAATAAAGTTAGTATTAATGTTAGAGTCATGTGTAAACCTCTATGGCAACTGAAAATAAAATAAAAAAATAAAAAATAATAAAATAAATTAAAATAAAATAATACAATAGAGTTAGTATTAATGTTAGAGTTATTTTACTGTGTAAACCTCTATGTCAACTGAAAATTAAAAAGTTAGTTAGTATTTTATTAATTTGCTTTTATTTGTATATCTTCAATTTTAATTTTAATTTTAGGGTTTATATAATTTTTACTTAGGGTTATTTTTCTTTTTTTTTATAAATATTACTTAGTTTTAATTTTTTTATAATTTAATAATTTCTAGTTTTAGTTCAGTTTGAGTTTTTTCCAGTTTTATTTATTCATTTATCATTTTAGTTTTAGTTCAGTTTTAGATTGTATTTACTTCCAGTTAGCAATTTTAGTGTTTTAACTTAAACTAAACAAAAATTAGAAATGTTGTCTTAACAGCTAACTGAAATATGCTTAGGTTTTTCTATTAATATTTTATTTTATTTTATTTCACCTTCTTTTTAATTAACAAAAAATGGTTTTAGCTTTAGATACTTTTTACAAATTGTTTTCAATAAACTGAAATAAATTAAAATATAAATGTTACAAAAAATAAAAAAATTAAAGATATTATTATCACGTAAAATTAAAAATTACAACTGAAAAAGCTAGAAGATTTTTTCTCAGCTCAGATACATTTGTCTAGTCAAGACATTGTTCCAACAGTTTCTGCTAATGCCGCCAATAAGGGCAACCAGCGAGTGAATCAACATGCGTGTTTGTCGGTGTGATTAGCACGAGGTGTGAAGGCAGCGCTGCACTGGTTGTGGTGATGATGACTAAAGCTCTGGCGCGAGGGGAGGGGAGCGCTTGTGTGTGCGGCGTGGGCCGACCCCTGGGAAGCTTCCTGAGAAGATGCGGAGTGACAGTTAAGGCCCAATTAGCCCCGTGCGCTGCGGCCAGCATAGAGCAGCAGAAGGACTGATGGGCCCAGCCAAGCGTTCAGCATTCAGCCACTGGCGCTGATACTGTCAAGACTCGCTGCCTCCGTCTCCCTCTCTTCCCTCTCAGCCGTACACGCTGCCAGAGTTTCCCTCCCACCCACAACCAGTTCTGGAGAATGTTACTTTTAAAAGTAACGCACTGCATTGTTGCACTGTAATGAAAGTTCTAAAAATGAAACAAAAAGTTACATTGTTACTTTCTTAAAGGGAAAGGTCTTCATTTACTCACATACTTTGGTGTATTTTATTCATATTTATATGTGCTTTTTTATATTACTACTTAGCTTTAATTTATTTTAATTTCATTTTTAGTTCTAGTAACTATTATTTCAGCTTATTTCAGTATGTTTCTAAGAAAACACGTAAAAAAACTTTTAAATTTCTTGTTTTTGTTTATATTTTATTTTATTTTAATTAACAAATTGATTTTTAACATCTTTAGTTAACATGACAATGTAGGCCTTTGCGCCGATGCTACAAGCAAGGAGGATAACAGTAGCATGTCACATTATTGTGTTACTCCTAGAAAATTACATGATTATGCAATGATGAAGTGAAAGGTTCGAAACTGTGATTTTCAGTTTAAAAAATTTTTTTTTTTCTTAGGTTGAATTAATTTTTGTTATATGTTTTTGTCATTTATATGCTTTGTTTTTTAATAAATATTACCATTTAGGTTTGATTATTATTATTTATTTTTTTAATGTAGGTATACATTTTCTAAAAGTAACATGCTATATTACTTTGTTGAAGTGCCCCTATTATGCCATTTTAAAGATAGCTAATGAGTCTCTTAAAACAGGTTTACATGTATGCAAGTTCAAAAAACACTTTAGTTTTCTCCAAAAATAGATTTAATTTTACCCCGTTTCTAAATGATTCGTAAACGACTCGTGTGAAGCAGTTCGAAGAATCAGTCTCTCTAAACCCCTCCTTTCCGTGAGCCCTCACTGCTGTGATTGGTCAGATGGTGCAGTCCTTCATGATTGGTCTACCGCTACAGCGCAAAACGAAACGGCCATTGGCATAACTGAATGACAGCTGTGGAGACCTGTCAATACATAGAAAAGATGGCCTCGATTTTACCCTATCAATTCGAGCCGGAGTCTGACGATGAAACGGTTGAAGTGGCACATCGACAAGAAACTGTTTCGCAAGCACGACTGGAGCAGGACGTTTCTCAGTGGTAAGTGTCATATGTAAACTGTGGAAAGTGCTTGCAATTTGCTTTTGTAAGCGAACCGGGCACACCTCTACGTTGTGAACTTCAACATTGTATAATGCATAACACTGCGTTAAGCCATCGTTTATCATTATCATTACTTAAACTAATAAGGCAGACAGACAGTCAAGCTGCATCAATCACAATTTTTAGACTACATTGCACTCACAGCTGAACAACAGAAACGCAAGTTAGCCGGTTACCATAACGTACACAAATACGTATTTTGAACGATCGCTAGAAAATACAATCATCAATTATTAATCATACTTACAGGTAGAAGTTCAGAGGAGCACGCCGGTCCAAATAAACTGGCCACTGATCCATTTTTTAAAACCAAGCGTTTGGTGAATCTCGCGTTGTAACGTTACTCCCCAAGATTGGAAAAGCAGTCATCAGTAAAATGACGCGAACACAACACAAGATTGGAATTGTACTGCTGAGGTGGTGTTGAAAAAATGAATGTTAACCACTCATTCTTTGTAGATTACTCTTTCGGAAGCGCATATAAAACAAATTTACTCTCACAGCGCAGGATACAGCGTCTTCTTGACATGATGTAATCCACGTGAAAATTGTACTGTTTGTGGGCGGGCAAGTTGTTCGCGACATAGAACGTGGGCGGACATTACGCAAATGTGTTAGTTCGTGACGTGTGGCCGTAACAGAAAAAGATTCGAATTGCTGACGACTCGTTTAGGCGAATGTGAGCCGACTCTTTTTTTTTTTGATAGACAAAAACTTCATTTATCGTGCACTGTCGGCGTCACAACTTTGCAGATAGTTTATGTTCACATACAGCTACATGACACACTACATGAAATATCATATTTGAAAAGGCATAATAGGGGCACTTTAAAATAAAAAATAAAAAATGAAAATCAGAAATGTTACATATCTGAAATAAATATGTTTAAGCTGAAGAATAAAAAAATAAAATAAAATGTTTGTATTAGAGTCAATATATCATGTAAACCTATATGTGACCCTGGACCACAAAACCAGTCTTAAGTCGCTGGGGTATGTTTGTAGCAATAGCCAAAAATACATTGTATGGCTCAAAATTATTGATTTTTCTTTTATGCCAAAAATCATTAGGAAATTAAGTACAGATCATGTTCCATGAAGATTTTTTGTAAAATTCCTACTGTAAATGTATCAAAATGTAATTTTTGATTAGTAATATGCATTGTTAAGAACCTAATTTGGACAACTTTAAAGGTGATTTTCTCAGTATTTTGATTTTTTGCACCCTCAGATTCTAGATTTTCAAATAGATGTATCTCGGCCAAATATTGTCCTATCCTAACAAACCATATATCAATAGAAAGCTTATTTACTGAGCTTTCATATTATATATACATCTCAGTTTTGTAAAATTTAACCTTATGACTGGTTTTGTGGTCCAGGGTCACATATGGCAACTGATATTAATAAAATATAAAAAATAATAATAATAAAAATAAAAAATAGAAAATGAAATAAAATGTTAGTATTCATTTTTGAGTCATTTCATTGTGTAAACCTCTATGATAACTGAAAATAAAATAAAAAATAAATAAATTAATTAATGAAATTATAGTATTTTTTAGGATTTTAATGTGTAAACCACTATGGAAACTGAATAATATAAAATAAAAACAATTGTACTAATATTTGAGGCATTTTATTATTCCACCAAGGCAACTGATTTAAATAAAGTAAAATAAAATAAAATAAAATGGAAAATCTAATAAAGAAATTAATTAAAGACAAAAAACTTCAAAATTAGAAATTAAAATTAAAACTGAAAATATAAAAAATTAAAGCACAATATATTCACAATATTAATAATTTAACAGTAGAATAAGAATAGAATAAAAAGCACTCTTTTCCAAAATGTGTTGGAAACAAGTTTTTTTTCCAGCTCTATTTTTCTTTTTGGACAAGACTGACATACTGTAGCTTGCACGCAAACATTTCTTATCATTATCAATGTTGAAAACAGTTGTGCTGCTTCATATTTTTGTTGAAACAGAAGATTCACTGATGAACAGAAAGTTCAAAATCTTTTGTAACATTACAAATGTCTTTACCATCACTTTTGATCAATTTAATGCATCCTTGCTGAATAAAAGTACTAATTTCCTTTGTAATATATTTATACTGACCCTTCTGAATAGTAGTGTATAGTAAAAGTAACTTTCAGTGTAAATTCCAAACTATAACCGTGTCTACTCATGAAAGGAAGTCTCATGTTCTCTGCTCTTTAATCTGTGGTTCATCAGCTCTTACCTCGTCCCATTCGGAGGCAAACGAGGGCATCTGCTCCATTTCCTTCCTCTCAGCAACACAGTTGGACAGGGATTCGCACCGGCCACCCAGAGGCCCGTCGTCCTCACAATGAGGGGAAGCCAGCAGGTCGGAGTCTGATTTAGAAAGGCTGCGTGCCAACTTCAGATGCCCAGGTGGCTTCCTCAAATCCTGGGGTGACGGTTCGGACGACCCTTCACTCTCAGTCTGGTCCGGACGGGCCTGAGCGTCTGGCGCGGGATTGGACATTCCTGCAAGTTTTTCCTGTCTGGAACAGCAAAGCAGGGGTCTGTCTAAGGGTCTGGACACAAATCCTCTTTACCTGTAATAAGCAGACTATTAGTCCGTGTCCACCTGGTATTACTCAGTGTAAGCCTGTATTATCCATGGAATTAAACTTAAACTAGCAGCCTGCCGGATCTACAGCAGTACTAACCACTGTATGCATAGCATTCGTGGTACTAGTGTTTTTCAACCGGGGAGGGTTTAGGTGCCTGATCTACATTGTCACAGGGGTCCACCCACAGTTTGTGTTCCTCTGCCCTCCCCTTGCCAAGAAAATACATGGGTTTTTTGAAAGGCTCTTTCCTTCCCCTCCCTCCCTCCTCGTGTGTCTGTCTGTTTGACTCACTACTGCGCTCACTATAGACGCCCCGGTACTCTGCAGTGCATAACTCAGAAAAACTATTGATCACAAATCATTCAACAGCTTGCATTAAAATGTGCATAATATAGCTCGAAATAACTGCAATTGAAACAATGAGGTTAGACTCTTAAAGGAGCGTTGTTTAAATAAATAAAAACAATAATTATTCAAATAAATATTGTTTGTAACAATAAAATAATGAAATAGTTATTACGATTATTTAAAGTTTAATGTAGAACAATATGTTGACATTGTTCTTTGTGTCAGGGTTTAGGATCTTAATTTAAATTTATAATAAATTATAAACCAAATAATGTAATTTAAATAAAATTCTTTTTAAAATACATTTTAAATTTAATTTAAACAAATAATTTTCTTTTCTTTTAAAATTTCTTTTTTTTTCTTTTTAACATTTTCATCTAATATTTATATTTTATTTTATTTTAATTAACAAATCATTCTTTAGTTAACTTGGCTTTGCGCCGATGTTACAAGGATGGAGGAAAGTGATAAAAAAAATGACATAAAAAGAAAAGTAATGTAGGTATATTGGCATAAATTTCATAAAAGTAACGTTATATTATTGTGTTACTCCTAAAAAAAAGTGTTACATGACTATGCTATGGTAAAGTGAGAGGTTTGAAATCGTAATTTTCAGTGAATAAATAGATATATTTTTTAAATATATGATATACAAATATATATATTTTTTTCTATTAAAGTTTAATTTAAATAAAAAAGTTTTTTTCAACTTTTTTTATTAATTCTGTTAAAAAAAACATGAATATCTAATTATATATCATTACAAAGTATACTTTCCCACCCCTACATTAAAAAAAAGAAAATAACATTTAAAATAATTATAAATTATAAAATAAAGTAATATATACAAATACAAAAATAAAATAGAATTATTACATAACATTCCAAATCATTCCATTATATCTATTTACAAATTAAAAATAAACAAGTTTCTTTTATTATTTTTTAATAAATCATAACTATCATTTAATACATTTTATTATAATAATATAATAAAATAGTAATGAAATATTAATAATAATTTACATTTAAAATTTAGATGATTAAATTTTAATTTAGAACAGTATTTTATTTTATTTAATAATAAAATTTAAATGAAATAAAAAAAACTAATAATTTAATTTGAATAATAAAATAAATGTAATTAAATTATTTAAAATAATAATGGTTTAAGGTGTTTCCTGCACTAAAATTCTACAAAACATAGTTGCATTTAACACTAAGAAGAGATCTGAATTGGTTCTGATACTATTTGGAACCAATTTTTCCTTATTTGTGACCCTGGACCACAAAACCAGTCATAAGGGTCAATTTTTTACAACTGTTCGAACATCAGGAATCTTAAGGTGCAAAAAAATCAAAATATTGAGATAATCACCTTTAAAGTTGTCCAAATTAAGTTCTTAATAATACATATTACTAATCAAAAATTAAGTTTTGATATATTTACGGTAGGAAATTTACAAAATATCTTAATGGATCATGATCTTTACTTAATATCCTAATGATTTTTGGCATAAAAGAAAAATCGATCATTTTGACCCATACAATGGACACTGTTTCAAATATACCCGTGCTACTTAAGACTGGTTTTGTGGTCCAGGGTCACATTTGAATTTACACCATTAAAAGTATACTAATCTCACATGTTTTTATACAAAAGAATATTTCAATTGCAAGTTCTCCAGAATAATATCTGCTCAGCACACACATGCAAGCACAAAAAATCTGAAACACACACATTTTGCTTTATCTTAAGTTACTCACTCCTTTGTCTCCTGTTGTGGTTAGTTCTCCCCGCCGTTCTTGTCATCTCACACTAGCTGACACAGCGATGGGTCCTAGATCCAAGACCTGGCCTTATTATTACTGACAGGCTGGCTAATCAGGTTACTGAGTCTCTCACACGGGATGGTGGGCCCGGTTTCTCATTTTATATGATGCAAGTAGTAGGGTCATCCTCTGAGAAGGAACTTTGATCTGAAATAACGCAGCTAGGAAATCCCATGCACATTATACATATTAAAAAACAATGGGGTTAAACTCAGTTCACCCAAAAATGAAAATTCTGTCATCATTAAATCCGTAAGACCTTCGTTTGACTTTGAGAGACAAATTAAGATATTTTTGATCAAATCCGAGAGCTTTCTGCTTAGCTTAGACCTTTCTGGACCTTGAACATGGTAGGACCCTTGCTGTCTATGGAGGGTCAGAAAGCTTAGATTTCATCAAAAATATCTTAATTTGTGTTTTTAAAGACGAATGAAGGTCTTACAGGTTTGGAATGCCATGAGGGCGAGTAATTAATGAAATGAAATGAAGTTTCCCTGAAATGAAAGAGTATCCCTTTAAAGGAGGGTCATTTGAATAACTAAATACAATAAACAATTAAAAATTATTAATTATAAAATAATTTTAAAAATTAAATAAAATAATTTAAACTGAATTAAACATCCAACATGCACTGGATATTTACTTTGCTACTTTAGAAACAAGTGGTTAAAGGAGGATTTCTTAAACAAATAAATAAATGATTTATTTTAATAATAAAAATAAATAAATAACCAAATTAAAAATCAAATGTGCATTGGATTTCTTACCTGCATAACTGGAAAACAGTGCAGGAAAACAGTTTATATGTAAATATACACTCTGTTATACAGAATAAGGGTGCTCAAATCATTACTATGGTATTGCCACAGTACTTTGCTGTCTATGAAAGGTCAGAGAGCTTTCAGATTTCATCAAAAATATCTTAATTTGTGTTTTTAAAGACGAATGAAGGTCTTACAGGTTTGGAATGCCATGAGGGCGAGTAATTAATGAAATGAAATGAAGTTTCCCTGAAATGAAAGAGTATCCCTTTAAAGGAGGGTCATTTGAATAACTAAATACAATAAACAATTAAAAATTATTAATTATAAAATAATTTTAAAAATTAAATAAAATAATTTAAACTGAATTAAACATCCAACATGCACTGGATATTTACTTTGCTACTTTAGAAACAAGTGGTTAAAGGAGGATTTCTTAAACAAATAAATAAATGATTTATTTTAATAATAAAAAATAAAAATAAATAAATAACCAAATTAAAAATCAAATGTGCATTGGATTTCTTACCTGCATAACTGGAAAACAGTGCAGGAAAACAGTTTATATGTAAATATACACTCTGTTATACAGAATAAGGGTGCTCAAATCATTACTATGGTATTGACACAGTACTTTGCTGTCTATGAAAGGTCAGAGAGCTTTCAGATTTCATCAAAAATATCTTAATTTGTGTTCCAAAGATGAACGAACGTCTTACGGGTTTGGAACGACTTGAGGGTGAATAATTAATGACAATTAATGACATTTTTGGGTGAACTATCACTTTAAGAAACAATGGGGTTAGACTCTTAAAGAAGGATCACTTAAATAACTAAATGCAATGAATAATTAAATCAATATTTTAAAAATAATTAAAATTATTTAATAAAATAATTTAATTCAAATAATTAAAACTATTTATTTAAATAATTTTACATAAAAGAATGTTATTTAAAATAAATTAAATGTCCCATATGAACTGGATATTTACTTTAGTGCTTCAAAAACAATGAGCTAAAGGAGGATCCCTTACATAAATAAATACAATATTTAACTAATCTTGTTTTATAATAAATAATTACATAAAAAGCAGATAAATTAATTGAGTATAATATAAAATTATTTTAAATCATTTCATCTAAAATTTATTTCAAATGTATAGAAATTTAATAATCCATTTGTGTTCCAAAGATTAATCTACATCTTACTGGTTTGTAACAACATAAGGGTGAATAATTAATGACAGAATTTACAAAGGGGTTAGACTCTTAAAAGAGGATCACTTAAATAACTAAATGCAATAAATAATTAAATCAATATTTCAAAATAATTACTTTATTTAAATAATTAAATCAATGTTTTAAAATAATTTTATATACAATAGTGTTATTTAGAATAAATTAAATGTCCAATATGAACTGGATATTTTACTTGAGTACTTCAAAAACAATGAGCTTAATAAATAAAGACAATAATTAATTCAACAATTTATTTTAATAATGAAATAATTCATAAAAAGTAAATAATTCAATTAAAAATAATATGAAACTTTTTAAAATCATTTTATTTAAAATAACTGAATGTGCATTGGATTTCTCATCTGCATAACTGGAAAAAAGTGCTGTTATTTTAATTAAGGTGTGCAAATCATTACTATGGTCCTGCCACAGTAATTTAGTAAGGGTACATAACTTTATTGGTAATTTAATCTTAACTGAGCACGTACCATGGCAATGCAATGGCTTTGTTGGACATATTCTTGACATGCAATGTGAATACAACTAGGTAATCGTTTAGCATAGTTCTATATGTGTTAAAGTCCCATGGTATTACCTTACGTACCACTATAGCACTACAGTACCAACAGGCCTACTGGGTTTGTACGAATGCTCCGGATTACGACACGCCGCAGACACAGCCGAATAGCAACAGCTGACGTTCCTCCGCACCATAGTTACGTCGCGCGTGACGTCACGCCCCGCCCGCAGCCATGCGTACTGAGCTTGTTATCGGGTCGCTTGTTATGACTGGAGAAGGCCTCGGACTCAATTAAAACTTATCCCCGGGACAGCCGCATGCTCATGGAGGGCATGGACATAGACCTGGATCCGGAGCTCATGCAAAAATTCAGCTGCATGGGCACCACGGATAAAGATGTCCTCATCTCGGAGTTCCAGAGGCTGCTGGGCTTTCAGCTCAACCCGGCTGGCTGCGCCTTCTTCCTGGACATGACCAACTGGTGAGTCCGGGGACTCGGCCGCGGCCTACTGCTCAACTAAACATAAGGAGTTTTCCACTGCGATTTCTTGCTTTAAAATATCTTGCGTGTCAAAAATAGCATCGGGAGGACAGCTGTCATGAGCCCAGTGGAGTTCAAATAGATCTCAAGCGAAAAACACAACAGGCTAATGGCTAATTGACTGTTTACAAAAACAGCAAATGTAACGTTTCAACTCACGTAAACCACAGAAGTAAAATTTGGCCTCTTAAAAATGCATAGTTCCTAAATCATTTGATTTGTCTTTATAATTTGATTTATGTCAGTTATCAAACATGTAAGTTAGCTTGTTTGTGCTAGTGACTCGCTCCAGTAGTGGTTGTGTTTCAAAACCTTTCAAGTTCCCTATCTAAGCAGCATATGTGGGGGGTTTCTGACTTGAAATGCTGCTGACTAGAATCGTGCATTCAAAATACTGTCTAGGTAGGCTCTCCCTATGTTTTGAGACACAGACATTGTCCAATGTTGTTCAGTCACGACTCTTCAAAAACACAATTTTGCCTAACAACAGTAATATATTAGTTTTTTTTTGGAACAAGCGTCTTACTAAGTGCTTATACGTTGTTGTTTTTTGTCTAAATTTGGTGTTTGTTGACATGTGAGTAGCCTACTGTTGTAAAGTTTTCTTTAAGTTACGTAATGCACGAGTGCACTTTCATCTGAGGTCTTACACACAGACCAACACAAGTTTGTCCCTCCCTTCTTTTGTTTTGGACATGACTTTACTTTCTGGCCAGTTTATTTGCTAAATGTATGTTTTTATGTAACAAAATGAAACGGACTGTACTGTTTCGATATATCTAATATTGTCTGTTTATTTATGGACATAGTTCAAGCCATTTATAGTCTATATATGTCAAAAAAAGGAGGTATATGAGTGGTATCATAATGCATTTTTGTGCTTTTTAAGAAAGTTATGCGATTGACACGAGCTGTATGCCATGCTTCTGCCAAGTTCCTAGTTTAGCTTTATAGTAATTCTTTCTTCATACATTATGAATCTTGTTGGCTTTTTGCCGAAATTGCTTATGTTCCTCTATTGTAAATCTCTGGGTAAAGTTTGCTAAATGCATAAATATTGCATACTTGTTGGCATCGGTCTCAAAATATCCATTACTGGCTGATTAATCTGCTTTTCGGTTTATTTGTGCATGTCATGTTGATCTGCCTATTCGTGTCTTATCAGGAACCTACAAGCAGCTATTGGTGCGTATTATGACTTTGAGAGTCCAAATATCAACACGCCGTCAATGTCTTTTGTGGAAGATGTGACGATTGGAGAGGGGGAGTCTGTTCCTCCTGACACACAGTTCACAAAGACATGGAGGATACAGAACACAGGTGAGTGTTTTCTTGCTCTGGTTGTAAATACGAAGAGGCTAATGCTTCAATTCAGAAACAGCATTAAAGGATTACTCCACTTTCATAATAAAAACAGCTTCAAAGGGGCTCTAAAACATCCCAGCCGAGGAATAGGGGTCTTATCTAGCGAAATGATCTGTCATTTTCTTAAAAAAAATTATATTTATACACTTTTTAACCACAAATGCTTATCTTGTCTATCTCTGTTACGCTCTGTGCACTCTGGTTTAATACAGTTAGGGTATGTAAGAAAAAGTGACGAGCACGTCGAAGATCTTGATGAAGAATAACGTTTATTACAGCTTGGCAGTGACAAAGTAAAGGAAGCACTTCGTATTCAGTGGAGTCAGAATGAACCCTGAGCTTCCTAAGATAGAACATTTTATACTGTATTACGTTCATCTTCCCGCTCAACATGTAAATGAAGTTTCGTCTTAAATGTAAATTGTGGATAACAATGAAAGTGATAGCCTTCCGTTCCCACATCTTTGGTAGTCTTTCAGGTGGGAACGACCAAACATTGAAGTGATAAGATTATTTAGAATCCCTAGCAATTCCATTCATGTACCCTTTTGGTCAGCAGATGGTTCTTTGATGGCCTATGGCTGCTTCTACGCTATAAGTGACGAAGTAACACTCCAGAAATAATATTTACATATTATTGAGATCGGGAAGAATTATCTCTATGATAATTAAGCTCTTTGTAGAGAAAGGAGAATAGTCTGCTTGGAGTGGAAGTTTGGTCGAGGCAGACTCATATTCTTACAGGTATGTCGAAAAACTCCCATCTCATTTTCTCCTCCAACTTCAAAATCGTCCTACATTGCAGTTAGGGGTGTGCGATATGACGATTTTTGATCGTGGACGATTAAAATGTCTCCACGATCTGCTTTTGAATAAATATCGTAGTATCGTGCTACAGTGTGCCTCCGTCTTAATATACTGTACATTCACTCACCGTGAGCATGATATGAATAAGTGCAGTGTCCCGTGAGTGACTCACGGGACACTGCACTTATTCATATTCGCGATCACAAAAGTACATTATTTGAATGTGCTTCAAAGTCTTGCCGGTAAAATAACGCCATTTGGTCCGCGCGCTGTTCTGGCATGCGCTTCATGAGCGCGTAAACCTGAAGCACGTGCGCTAAAAGCCTGTCAAACAGCACCTGATTACTAAACTGAGCTATCTTTGGTGCTTAATTTGCTTATACTGTCAAAAACACGCAAGGATTACATTTAAACACAGTTGGTTGTCTAAAGTGAAAGTACACAGTTAAGAGAAAAACGGATGCGCGCCTGTATAGATGCGTGCAGCTCTGTGACAGAACTAAACATGCTGTCGATTGTCATTAAAGGGACAGTACACCCAAAAATGTTGTCACTCACATGTCCTAAATCTATATTAATTTTTTTCTTGTGCTTAACACAAAAGAAGATATTTTGAAGAATGTGGGTAACAGTAGCTGGTCCCCGCTGACTTAAAATAAATAAATAAAATATATGGAAGTAACTGGGGACCCAGCAACTGTTTGGTTACCCACATTATTCAAAATAAGTTTTATGTTCAGCATGTTTTATGCTTAAAAAAATGCGGGAGTGAGTAAATGATGACAGAATTGTCATTTTTGGGTGATGATACGCTAATAAAACAAAACAAAGGAAAATCACTCACTGCTCTTGACTGAAGAACTTCAATATAGTTGCTTTAAATGTTGCTTCTATGTATAATTTATGTATACAATGTATATAGTGTTTTATTTTTATATTTGTTAATAAAATTTCTTGAATTCTACTGATAAATACACCGACTGTACCTGAAAATTAAAGCACTGTTTGTTTTATTTGTATAGTATGTGTATTTGTAACATGTAGCTTATCTTTGTTCTTATTTTTTAAAAACAAAGAAAATAATGACAAAGATTTTTTTGTCTTCGCCCACTTTGGCTTAAATATTTGACATTCTTTTTATTTTATATTTTGTTACCTTGTAAGGTTTTGGTTTTAAAATAGAAAAAATAATTTGGCTGTACTACTCAGACAACTTGTAAAAAAGTAAAACCAACATGACAAAGAATCGGGATAAAATCGTGAATCGTGATATTTCTTGAAAAAATCGTGATATGATATTTTTACCATATCGCCCACCCCTAATTGCAGTTTTAGCTTTTTTTTAAAGGGTGTCTGACCCTCCTTGCACGTTCACTTTGTAAACACTGGGTCAGTACTTCTGCAGCAATGTAGATTTTGAAGTTGGAGGAGAAAATGGGATGGGAGTTTTTCGACATGTCCTAAGTGTATTGAAACGCAGTGTACAGACAAGACGAGCATTTGAGGTTAAACTGTACTTTTTTTTTTTTTTTAAAGAAAATAACCACTTGTTTTGTTAGATAAGACTCTTATTCCTTGGCTGGGATTGTGTAGAGCCCTTTGAAGTTGCGCTGAAACTGCATTTTTAACCTTAAATCCGTTGAGCACCATTGAAGTCCACTATGTAGACAAAAATCCTGTAATGTATTCCTCAAAAAACTTAAATTCTTTGCGACTGAGGAAAGAAAGACATAAACATCTTGGATGACATGGGGGTGAGTAAATTATCAGAAATTTTTTATTTTGAAAATTGAGTAATCCTTTAAGACTACTTCATTGTGGAATCTCTTAGGACAACTTATTCAGACAGTTTTGTCTTATTCTTTATGTATTCAGTAGTTGTTTTAAAGTGTTATTAACCTTAATGTTGTTCCTTCTTCGTTGCAGGTACAGAGTCGTGGCCCCCGGGTGTGTGTCTGAAGTATGTCGGCGGGGATCAGTTTGGTCATGTGAACATGGTGATGGTGCGTTCTCTGGACCCGCAGGAGATCTCAGACGTGAGCGTGCAGATGCGCAGTCCAGCCGTTCCTGGCATGTACCAGGGCCAGTGGAGAATGTGTACTGCCACAGGACTCTTCTACGGAGGTGAGACACAAGAGATAAAACAAAAGTCAATGTTTTCAAGATATTAAGCTCAGAAAACTTTTTAAAATGAAAATTACCTAAATATTTACACACCCTCAGGCCACAATGTAGATCCATTTTTTTATGCATCCGAACGGATATGGAGAAATTTAACATTACATCACTTGCTCACCAATGGATCCTCTGCAATGAATGGGTGCCGTCAGAGCTGTCCAAACAGCTGATAATAACATGACAACAATCCACACTAGGGCTGTAGCTATCGAATATTTTAGTAATCGAGTATTCTGCCGAAAATTCCATCGATTAATCGAGTAATCGGATAAAACATATTTGCTTAATTAAAGAGCAATATTAAATATACAAGAGAAAATAAGAAAGGTTTATTTTTTAAATGCATAGTATGCAACAATATTTTCCATCAAAAATAAGCATTTAGTTATTACCCTTTTTTACTGTCTGTGCTTGTACTGTGAACAATAACAAAGTTGATGGGGTTTAAAATAAAGCAGTTTTTTAGTTATCAAAACTAAGGCATAAAATAAAATAAATTATTAATAGTAATACAAAAACACTGCCTTTAAGTCTTGCAACTTAACTTTCAGAACTAAAAGTTTCAAAATCTACAGCTCAGGCATAACATAAGCCTTTACATAACATAACATAACATAACATAAGTGGGGCAGCCGTGGCCTAATGGTTAGAGAGTCGGACTTGTAACCCAAAGGTTGCAGGTTCGAGTGTCAGGTCCGGCAGGGATTGTAGGTGGGGGGAGTGAATGTACAGCACTCTCTCCACCCTCAATACCACGACTGAGGTGAGTCCCCTGAGCAAGGCACCGATCCCCCAACTGCTCCCCGGGCGCCGCAGCAATGGCTGCCCACTGCCCGGATATCGTTTACACTACACTACACTACTCCGTCGATTTCAACCCTCGAAAACGGAGACTTTTGAAAAGGCTGTAGACCCACTGATCTATATAGATCAGTGTGTAGACCCCATTTTAGATTGAAAACTCTGGTGTTGCATTTCAGTGTAAACTGACCAAAACGGAGACTTTTGTAAACGAAGGCGTGGCTGCCCACATTCTCTCCGCGTATCCTTGACGACCGTGTAAACAATAACATCATGCTCGTTGCTGTAGCCATAGATATGTATAAGTAGATTCCCTTTTGACCGCTCCAAGCATTTCCTCCATCTTAACAATAGGGAATCTATCTATACATATCTATGGTTGTACATGCATGACTGGTCATATGGCGTGTAGACGGAGATCCGTCGTGCAGTAAATTATATTTTCACTCAATTGCACTGGCCGTTGTGGTTTATCCCTTACATAATTGACATACATTATTTAACAGCCTTCATCTCGACTAGCAATCACACTGATTTAACACTAAGTTACATTGAATTTACCTGGTCTCGGGGAACAGCCAGCACGGACAATATGCTGCTGTGGTATGCTAGCTTGATCTTGCAATGGACACACACCACAGCGTTCTCTTTATTTTTCCATTTGGAATTATCCCAAACCTTGGATGTTTTCTCGTTTCAACTCCTTCCTTGGGATTCCTTTCACTTTGTGGGTGACGTAAGCACATTGTCACACAAACAAAATCATTGCCAAAAACGAGACGTGAGCTTTAAAATAAATTAAAAGAGGCTTCGAGGCAGAGGAATTTGCCTCGATCAATTTTTGTAATCGAGTTACTCAAGGAATCGTTTCAGCTCTAATCCACACCACTCCAGTCCATCAGTTAACATCTTGTAAAGTAAAAAGTTGCCTGTTTGTAATAAATTCATAATTTCACCAAAAAAAATACCTCAAACTACAAGTCCATAATCCAAAAAGTTGCTTTTTCCAGTGAAAAAGTTGTCTCGTCTGAATCAGGAGAGAAAAATGCATCAAAAACAGCTCTAAACAAAATACTTACCTGGAAGCTATGGTTTAAAGTTAAAACGCCTTAATGATGGATTTGTCTCTAACAAAGATGAGGCTTTTAATCTTAAACAGCATTAAGTGATGGACTGTGGATTATGGTGATGTTTTTATCATCTGTTTGGACTCTCATTCTGACGGCACCCATTCACTGCAGAGGATCAATTGGTGAGTAGTGATGTAATACTAAATTTCCTCAAGTCTGTTCCAATGAAAAAACACACTCATCATCCACGTGTAAAATGTTATGCAATGCCAAGCAACAGTTCACCCAAAAATGAAAACACTGTGATCGCTTACTCACCCTCAAGTTGTTCCAACGGCATATAATTTTCTTTCTCCATGCTGCATGCTAAATATAGTACAGTTATTATTGTAGTATGCCGTTCAGAGCATTAGTTCTGCATGTACTAAGACTAACTGGTGAATGGAGGACATGTGGCTCACCTCATTGCCCTTGTTGTGCAGATGTGATCTGGGTGATACTGAGTGTGGAAGAGGGAGGCCTGCTGGGCGTCACACAGCAGTTATCCTCCTTCGAGACAGAGTTCAACACGCAGCCACACCGCAGTCTAGAGGGAGACTTCAACCCTTTCGCCTCACCACAGAAGAACAAGCAGGACACCAATGAGGATAATCTAAAAGACCCCGGGGGCCACTGGGAGGCCCCTCTGGACTCCATTCAGCAAGATCAAAATGGACTCAATCACAGCTCTGTAAATATTACACCAAATGGTCTCCAAAACAACTTATCAGTAGTGACTTACAGCCAGGTATGTGTACCATTTAGAGTATTTCATTGAGTTGAATGACGATTAGCATGATAATGCGGTGCGAGTACGGCTGGGTGATGTAGAGGGAAATGCTTTTAAACCAATTAATTGAAATGGACCGTTGTAAACTTTTAATGGCATTTTCTCAACTACTATTGCTATTAGTAATCGCTCGTTAACATTTAAAACTTTTGAAGCGAAATGTTTTTAAACCAATTTATTGAAATGGACTGTTGTAAACTTTTGATGGCATTTTCTGTACTACTATTGCTATAAATAATTGCTCGTTAACATTTAAAATTTTTCTGAATGCTCTCCTACTTAAATCCCAAGAAGGAGAGACTGCTAAAGTAGTCTGATGGCACAGCTTTTACAATTATTCACCAAGGTTTGGAATCAGTACGCTTTTTCTTTTTCTAAAAATTTGTACTTTTATGGATTAAACTAATGAAATTTGACAGTAGAGACATTTTATAATGTTACAAAAGATTTATGTGTCAAATAGGAGCATATCATGGTTTCCACAGAAATATTAAGCAGCCCAAAATATCTTGGGGGGGAAAAAAAACAACTTTTGAATATATACCAGCGTATCTTGGCAACAGAATTTGCTACAGATATATTATGAATATTTAATATCACCCAGCTGTCTAAGTTGTATTTTAGTATAATGAATGACTATGACTACTGTTCACTAACTTAACAAGTCCAATTTTGTGATCCTAATACAAATGTTCCCGATTGAGGGGCTTTTTCCAAAGGTAAGCGAATAGGCCAGGCCAAGATTGGTTTAGAGAACCAAGATGAAACTCAGCAGGTCTATTCAACGCCCTCTCAAAATCTTCCTTTCATGCCAGGTGTCTACACTGGAAACTTCTCAATGTGCTGACCACCGTATGATATGTTGGCACAGAAGATCACATAACAACACCGCGTCACCTTTTTGTTCCCTGCCCTGTTTTGTGACATCTAACCAAAGAAAAGCACATTGTGATGATTCACCGTGTTTGGTTACACCTTTCCTCATTCCGCACATATGTGATACAGCTGGTGCTGGGAGATACAGCTAAAACCCTTTAGTTTCAACCTTTTGGTGATTATATAAATATCTCGATTATGTATATATCTGCTCTAAAACATCGTTATCCATAATTCTTTTACATTATTTTGACACTTCTTTTATATGCATCAATATATGTCCATGGTAATAAACAGCAATATTCATTTTATTATATAATTAAGTAATGAATTCTAAAACTTTGAGTGCTTAAGCAAAAACAATTCTTAAGAATTGATTGATTGATATAGACTGAATTGTTCCCGAACCCAACCAACCACATTTTCTTGTATGTTTTCCTTGGAATACTAGAAAAACCGGTACTGAATTTCCATACAGATAGACAAAAAGGGCTGATTGGCTCTCTGCTGACATTATTGCTGACTTGTGACCTGTGTGGATGATTTAGCACTATAATGTGAGCAGCATCAAGAGGAGTGGGCTTTAGCCATATCCTAGTCTTCATACCAAAGATATTGTTTTCAGACACACCTAAAAGTCTTTAAAAACAATAAAATGGCCTTTTTACCCCGTCTCAGCTGCAGAGCTTTTCGAATAAAATCATTAAAGCAGTGAGACTAAGCAATAGTCACAACATATTTATGATGCATCAACCTAAAATATAACTTATCCTCTAAAATATGTAAGTGGTAGCAACTTATAATTTCAATAATTATTATTACTCAGTAATGTTCATTATTCATTGAATTTTTGCATGGAAAAATAGGAAAAAAAGGAAAAATTGTTTAATATTTACTCACCCTCAGGTTATCCAAAATGTAGGTGTGGTCGTTTTTTCAGAATGGAGTTGGCAAATTTAGAATTGCATCACTTGTTCACAAATAGATCCTCTGCAGTGAATGGGTGCCGTCAGGTTGAGAGTCCAAACAACTGATAAAAACATCACAATAATCCACACCACTCCAGTCCATCAATTAACATCATAAGTAAAGTAAAAAGTTGCCTGTTTGTAATAAACAAATCCATAATTTCAGATTTGTTTTACGTCAAACTACAAATCCATAATCCACAAAGTTGCTTTCTCCAGTGAAAAAGTTGTCTTGTCTGAATCAAGAGAGAAATATGCAAAAACAAGCACTGTTTAACCCAAAACAGCTCTAAACAAATGTGTGTATATTTTAATTTGAGAAGACATCAGGAGATGGACTTTTACAACAGAGGAAATGTTATGGATTATTGACTCAAACTTACCCGGAAGCTATGGTTTAACATTAAAAAGGCACAACTTTTCATCTTACACTGAGTGTAAGTGCATTAAGTGATGGACTGTGGATTACTGTAATGTTTTTGTCATCTCATTGGACTCTCATTCTGACGGCACCCATTCACTGCAGAGGATCAATTGGTGAGTAGCAATCCACGCCACTCCAATCCATCAATTAACGTTTTATGAAGCCAAAAGCTGTGCGTTTGTAAGAAACAAATCCATCATTAAAGTGTTATCTTTAAAACGTTGCCTCTGTCCAAATGATAAAATATTATGCTACCTTTCTTCAAATCTATTCCGATAAAGAAACAAACCTGTCTGGTTTACAAAAACACTCTTTAAACTATTTCAGAAATGAATATTGAGATGTATATCCAGGCTGAAAAATAATGAAAGGCATTTTATCTCCCAGTCCCATGTATAAATTTGTCATTCTGAATTTGGCTTTGATGTGTTCATGGTTTACATCTTTAAATATCAATCTAGCGGCTGTTTAATAGGCCTTTACGGGTGTTAAACTTTGCCTCTCGGCCACAAGATGGAGTTCCATACAAACATGTGAGTTGATGCGGAAATGTTATTAACCAGTTAAATTTCTCAGTCGCTGTTGAAATCTCAGATTACGAACAGCAAACCCACAGCATAAATATATAGCCAGTGTAGTGTAAAGTTAGAGACTATTTGCTTTAACAACAACCTGCAGGTCAAATATCTGTGTAAAATTGGGTGTTGGTACAGTTGCTACTCATACATTGCTCATCATATTTGAACAAATCTATGTGGCAATAATAGTATTAATCACATAGACGGAGGCACTTGAGCTTTTTTTTTTAATCTTTCTTCAAAACAAATGGCCTTTGACATTAGAGTTTCATCTGAATCTTTCTGTTTTTTCCCCAGGGCATTAATGGACCCTTCCCGTTCGGACAGTCTTAAGATACAGAAACCACCCGGTAGCTCATCGGAGCTGCTGCTTTTGCCCTTTTCTAGGGTTCAGTGAGAGGAGGAACAGATTTACTCTAAAGACTTGGTGACCCTCCCTCTCCCCCCGACGCATCACAACATCACATAAATGTGTGGACAAATCTGTTTGGCTCCAAATCAATATTGAACCAACACCTGAGTTACGCATGTGTGAATGCTAGATTTAGACGAGTGCTAGAAATTCTAAAGAGATATAATGAAAAATACACAGTTTTTTGATCCGCATTGTCACATTACAGCAGTAAATTCAGATGCGTGAGTGTACAAGAGAAAGCAGGACGTGTGGATGAGCGAATCTTACGAGAACATGGCCGAGTCATGTTTCACACCAAAATCAATAGGAAAGCTTATAACTTTTATATTTTGCATAAAGAAAGTAAAACATATGTTTTAGGACTTTTAAGCACATTTTCCTTAAATTACAGTAATAAAACTGGGCATTTTATTTTTCAGTTTTTTTTTTGTTTTGTTATTGCAATTGTTCTCACATTTAATTTGCACTAATCCTAATTTAAATGCAACTAATGTGTAACAGATAATACTTTACCATTTTACAATGCAAATAATGTCACAACAAGTTTAATTTTTTTTAAGCAAAGTGTAATTTTTCACTTGTTCCTTTCGATTTTGCGCTGAAATATGACTGGGGTTTGTTCTTGAGCAGAGAGTCAACTCAATATGTGTGCGACTGAGTGTTTCAGCCATGCACAAAAGCCATCAACAAAGAATTAATGCCTGTCAAGTAGTTTTATAATTTTTCATCAATGTTCTCAGACTTTTTCTTTACAAACTGAGCAGTTTTGAGAAAAAAGGTCAATGTGCCTACTTGGAGGATAAATCGTGTAATTGGTTTCATAAGGTTCTTTGCCAGCCACTTGTAATTGTGTATTACAAAACTTTTCTCTGGATTCAGTAAAAAAAAAAAAAAAAAAAAGCCCAGCAACCTGTACAGCATACATGAGCACATTACGTCTCATTATATTGAAGTATACATCTATACTGCCACCACAGGTCAAGTCATAGCTGTCGTCAGAGATCTTGTTGCTGTTATCATATTTGTTTACATTGATGTTGTTCTGGAGTTCCAGAGTGCTGATGTTGGTTTCCACTTGTGATGACTCGATCCATCAGAGATGATAGCAAGCAGATGTGGCTTTGGTTCCCTTGTTTACTGACCTAAGAGTTCACAAGCATGTATGATTTTCCCAATTATACATTTCTGTCGTTCACCTAGACCTACGATGGTATTAAGCTGTTTTAAATGAGCTGAGGGTGTTTTAAAGAGGGGAAAGTGTGAGAATGAGTTCATTTTAAAGGAATATTTTGAGTTAAATGCAAAATGCAAATCAAGAAAATAATTAGGATTTGCACCTCTCTACCTGAAAATGCGTTGACATGTATGTGCCTACAATTGAAGACTGTGGCAAGTGCACTACTTCTATTGTAAGGGCGTTTCCCTACACACCTTTTTTTTTTTAAATATATCTTACTAAGGTACCAGTTATTTTCTGCGGTAGCATTTGCATTTAACCAAAAATATTCTTTTTAATTTGTATTCTTGAGTTGTTGCTTAATGGCAGATTGAGAGCTGGAAGGCTCCAAATAAAATTTTAATGCATAGAGGAGTTTTGTGGAGTTTATTTGGTTTAAAATCGTGCCTCTGTGTTTGGTATGATGGAAAGCTTCTTGGATGTTTATATCTTGCTACATATATCTGAAAGGCCGTTTTACTCACCCTTTTCCGTTTTGCCGCAATGGTTAGGCAATTTATAAGACAAAATGTTGACAAGTCTCCTATAATGTTTTTCCTTATCAGTCTATTTACTGAGATAAATAGGTCATGAAGATGAAAGCGTTTAAACAAATTAGCTGCTGTCCTCAAGCAGTATGCAAATCAGACAGCCCAAATTGACCTTTATGTCAAGGCAAAAGAGATTAGTGTCAGCATGTCCTGTTAAATTTAACACGTCAGGCAATTTCATGTCCGTTTTCCCCCGGTTCTATGCACCTGGAAGTTTTCGCCATTTACGATACCGACATTGCGTCCAGTTTTTTTAGAATTGCTGTGGCTTCAGTTTTACGTTGCAAATGATCTATGCAGTGTTTTAAGGGACAGTCCCTTTCATATTCCAAAAAGTTGCACTCACAGTTGAAGCATAAAAGAAGTTAACATTCTGAAACTGATCGCCGTTTTACGTTGCCGTTAGAACAGAAGTAAACTGACGTTTCGCCTATTGCTCAGCCCACAAACAGCTCATTGGAGGATGCCATCGCTACATCAGTCAAGCCTTCCTTTGAGCTGTTCTTAGTGAATGTCCTCATCCCAAGCGCTGCACACTTCACAGCCTCCTTCCGATTTATAATTACACTCTGGATTTCTTTCTCTTTTTTTGTGTTGCTTATGCATGTGAGAAGTGTGATTGATTCATTGCTGCATTATTGTCTTTTTTTTCTGATTTATTTCTTTTTTCTGTTAGATCTGTTGGGTTTTCTGCACCGTGGCATGGTGTATGATTGAGTGGAGAGTGTGCGTAGAGTCCTATGATAGCACAGTGAAAAAGAGAAAATATGAAAAGCCTTTTCCTGTATGTATAATTGAACATTTGTATGATTAAATTAACACTGAAACAAATTCTGTCGTCTTGTGTTTTGCATGCAGAATATGTGCGCAGCGATTGATTAATGCAGTTCCCAGAGGAAATCATAAACATCTTGCCTTTTTTGGTTGCCTTCAAAAATGATTTGGCTGTAAATAGACTGTCTTGAAGCATAAGCTTCAACATTTTTAACATTTAAAGGAATAGTTCAACCGAAAATGAACATTTCCTAAAAATGTACACTATAGCCATTTAAGGTGGAGATCACTTGTTCACCAATGGATCCTCTGCAGCGAATGGGTGCCATCAGAATGAAAGTCCAAAAGCTGATAAAAACGTCACAATAATCCACACGACTACAGTCCATCAGTTAGTGTCATGCAAAATAAAGAACTGCATGTTTGTAAGAATTAAATCCATCACTTTCTTTTTTTTTTAATGGTCACTTCTTCCCAAAATAGTCCATAATAACACTTCTTCCAGTAGAAAATTCACCCTGTTGTCTTCTAAAATCAAAATACAACCACATTTTTGTTTAGAACCATTTTGGCTTGTAAACACTGCTTGATCTGTGAATTTTTCTCTCCTGATTCAATTCACTGGAGAAAGCATTATTATGGATTATGGACTTATATTTTAGCTAAAAGCAATGGTTTGAAGTTAAGTTGAATATTTTCAAGCATTCTTAAGTCGTTAATTAATGGACTGGAGTGATTTGGATTACTTGTGGATTATTGTTTTGTTTTTATTAGCTTGTTTGAACTCTCATTCTGACGGCACCCATTTACTTCAATGAACTTAACAAGTTCTGGGCCCAAACATTTGAATGTCATTACCTGAGCTCAAATACAGGATCTTTGTCTCTTCAACTGCTTTTCTTCATCATGTTTTAAGTCTCAACTTGACTTCTGGTAATTTTTAGTGGATGTATGAAGTCAGTTCTAGTCAGGTTGACCCAGTGTCCTAGTGAAAAAAACACAGGTGTTGTTCATCACAATAACAATAAACATCTTCAAATTAAATTAAATATCCAACTTATTTTGTTAAATGTTTTGCATAAAATGTGCTTTTTAACTCATTCCCCAGTAATACCAAATGAGTGTAAAAGAATTTGACCAGCGAAGGGTATATTTTTGTGACTTTTACAACTAAAGCCATGTCTATTTCTCATTGTAAACTGAATTCCAGTACAACCCTGATGTTCTATGGCCCTTCAGGAAGAATATAGCCTTGTTTAAACTAATTACACATAGATGAGACGTGTTGATCTGGGCCGAGGAGACCATATCTAGGCAAATATTTGCTCACATTTCAGGTCTTGTGCAAGTTGCCTTGGCACTATCATATTATTACCCACCTGACAAACATGTAAGATCATAGAGGGCCCTTAAACAAATGCAAAGTATTTCCTCTTAGTTTGACAGCTGCTCTTCCCCAAAACTCACAAGCCCTTGTGTGGGCTGTGAGAGTCTGAAGCGGCAGGCAAATTCTGTGGTCTTAAGCTGATGTTAATGGGGTCTTGTATAAAAACACTGATTTAAGTCAAATGAGCCTTGAGCATTTTGTTTAACAATCAGCGAATGTTTCGTGGTGTTTAAAAATTTGTCTCGGTTTTTGTGCCATTTCCCTATTCAACTCCCTAAATCCAATTTTTCCTGGTGTCACATACTAAGATGACAACTGTAAACAAGGAAGTTTCAGACTTCACACCGCAGGGCATTGTCATTAGTGTGTTCCACCAGAACAACGTACCTTAGTCCTGCAAGGTACATAGCATCCAAGACTGTGCATTTTCATAATGCTTCTGTAGTGTGAGGGGTAAACACACAAATGTAGACTTGGTATTTACACAGTTGGGTGTAATAGTTTGTTGGTATGATAAGTAAACATTCAGGCACTCTAGAAAGGGCAAATATCTTATTCCTAAGAGCTGTTACGCAGCACTCTTCGCTGTGTTGTGTACGGTGATGCAGAAAACGCTGATAAGTCATACAAGCCAGGTGATGATTGGCTAGCCTGGTCAATTTAGTAATTTGCAGGGTGGTTTGGTTTTCGTCAAGCTGTTTAAAATGGTGTATGTGTGCAATAACAGTTTGATTACGCTGATATCAGCACTGGACTGTGACCATTTCTAACTGACTGCAGAGAATTTGACATGGGCTGCCTAAATAATGACTGCAGGTCTGTGTGTACATTTTAAGATGACTATATGGGTATGATAAATATAGGTAAAATTCGATACTTTCTGCTGGTGTTTTTAATATCATTCCATACTAGTTTAGCATGATGAACAATACCCATCATAATCAGGTAGGGCAGTGCTTAAGTGTCCCACTTTACCTGTATACAGTAGTCAACATTTGAAGTGGATCAAAAAAATTAATCAAAGTTGTCCTAAGGCAAGAACGGGTATTGTTTTGGTTTTAGGACCACTTTGATTAAAGGTTTTGATCCACTTCAAGTGGGACTACTGGAGACCGTAGTCAAATGATTGTTGAACTAATGAAATGTCACTCAACTGGCTTTCTGAAATGATGGAGGGAAAAAAAGGCTTTTAGTAAACAAAAACTCCATAAAACACTTTTGAAAGTTGTGAAAATTGCATAATCCAGAATCTTTACACTACAAAAGTGTTTTAGTGCCACCTTAAAATTTTTTAAAATAGTAGAAATTACAAGAATAAAATCAAAATGTTACGAGAATAAAGGTGAAATTATGAGAATAAAGTCTCAATATTTTGAGGATAAAGTTGAATTTACAAGAATAGTCTAAATATTTTGAGAATAAAGTTGAAATTATGCAAATAAAGTAAAAATATTTCGAAAATAAAGTGGCAATGTTTCAAGAATAAAGTGGAAATGTTGAGAATAAAGTCGAAATTCCGAAAATAAAGCAACATTACAAGAATATTCCAAGAATAAAGTCAAAATTCTGAGAATAAAGTTGAAATGTTTCAAGAATAAAGTCGAAATTACAAGAATAAAGTTGAAATATTAAGAGGATAAAGTGAAAATTCCGAGAATAAAGTTGAAATGTTTCGAGAATAAAATCGAAATTACAAGAATAAAGTTAAAATATTAAGAGGATAAAGCAAAATTCCGAGAATAAAGTTGAAATTTTTCGAGAACAAAAGTCGAAATTCTGAGAATAAAGTCGAAATTTCCAAGAATAAAGTTGAAATATTAAGAGGATAAAGCGAAATTCCGAGAATAAAGTTGAAATTTTTCAAGAATAAAGTTGAAATTCCGAGAATAGAATTTAAATGTTTCGAGAATAAAGTTGAAATTACGAGAATAAAGTTGAAATGTTTCAAAAATAAAATAGAAATTCCGAGAATAAAGTTCAAAAATGTTTCAAGAATAAAGTAGAAATTCTGAGAATAAAGTAAAAATTCTGAGAATAAAATTGAAATGTTTCGAGAATTAAATTGAAATGTTTCGAGAATAAAGCCGAAATACCAAGAATAAAGCAAAATTACAAGAATAGATTTAAAATTCAGAGAATAAAGTCAAAATATTTTGAGAATAAAGTCAAAATTATGAGAATAAACCGAAATTACAAGAATCAAGTCAAAATGTTTTGAGAATAAAAGTCGAAATTATGACAAATTACAACACAGCATGTGTTTTTAACGCTATAGACAGTTTTAAAAGACGTTTCTTTTTGAAAATCTGGTCACTTTACAAGTTTAACTTCATTCGGAACTTGTGTACATCTAGAATAAAGTAATACAAATTTACGGTATTTATGTTTTACGATATGTCCAATAGAGATTCCCATTGAAAGTGTTTAAGGGCCACCTCAGGCAAAGGCACATTCTGTAGGCACCAAGTTGTGTATGTAATCTAACTTTTTTTTAATTAACTAAGTTTACTTCACTATATTACTGCAATTTGTTAGCTATACTGCGATATACTAACAGTGCATCTCAAGTTTCTACATTAAGGCTAATCACTTCCACATTGTGACACCTCACCTTAGCTGATCTTAGTTTTGTGCATGACTCACTTAAGTATCTGTAGCAACATGTTTTAGTTTCGTTTAACCCTCTACCTAGAGGTAACATTTTATAATCCTCTGCTATTTTAATTCGGCAAGCTAATGTGTTTGCCTTTTCAAACCACTATTATAATAATTAGCCTAATTATAACAAACACATGCAAAAATGCCTTTTATATGCTAGTAATAGTGTTTGCACAACGTTTAACAATCAGAAAGTTTCTTGTATTGAAGTGTCTTAAATGCTCAGTTGAGGGTGGATGATCAAGCACATTAGAAAACTAGGAAATCATGCTTATAAATGTTTGAACATTAAAGTTTTATGCTGAAATCAATGTAGAAAACCAAGGAAGGGAATTAATTAGGAGAAACTAGCCTGGTACCTGTTTATGTTCACATGCAAGTCTTATCATGAAGTTTATCAGTATAATTTGTTTTTGGAAATCTGCCCATAAAGAGACTTCTAGTGAAATACTGGGTATAATTTTTTCTAACGCTTTCAACATTCTTGAATATGCATCAATCAAACATTTGGGATCAGATTTGGGACCTTATGCTCATCAAAAATGTATTTATTTGAAAATACAGAGAAAATGTAATATTATGAAATATTATGCCAATTCAAAATTATAATTTTTTATTTTATTATTTCTGTGATGCAAAGCTGAATTTTCATCAGCCATTACTCCAGTCTTCAGCGTCACATGATCCCTTAGAAATCATTCTAATATAATGATTTATTACTTTTATTATCAATGCTGGAAACAGTTGTGTTGCTTAATATTTTTTGGAACCTGTAATACTTTTTTCAGGATTCTTTGATTAATAGAAAGTTTAAAAAACAGCCTTTATTAAAAATAAAAATCTTTTCTAACAAGGTAAGTGTTTACTATCACTTTTTTCAATTTAACACATCCTTACCCAAGTATTTCTTTCAAAGCGAGAAATAAAGAAAAAATTACAGACCCCAAACTTTAAACAATGTGTTTATTGTTATTTCAAATAAATGCTGTTCTTTTTATTTTTTTATTTATCAAAGAATCTTAAAAAAAGTATCACAGGTTCCAAAAAAAAAATAAAAAAAATTAAGCAGCACAACTGTTTCCAACCCTGATAATAAATCAGCATATTAGAACAATTTTTCTAAAGGATCGTGTGACACTGAAGACTGGAGTAATGATGCTGAAAAATTAGCTTTGCATCACAGGAATAAATTATATTTTAAAGTATATTAAAATAGAAAACCACTATTTTAAATTGCATTAACTTTTCACAATATTACAGTATTTTTCTGTATTTTAAATCAAATAAACAAGCAGAAAAGGCTCTTTTAAAAAGCATTTAAGATCTTACTGATCTCAAACTTTTGAGCTGCAGTGTGTTAGAATTTTTTTTCAGAATTTATTTTACAAAGTTTTAGTGGGAAAATTTCAGAATTAATGCCACAACAGTTATTCTCACTTTCTTAATTTTTCCTGACATAAATAAAGTTGAAATTTTTCGAGAACAAAAGTCGAAATTCTGAGAATAAAGTCGAAATTTACAAGAATAAAGTTGAAATATTAAGAGGATAAAGCGAAATTCCGAGAATAAAGTTGAAATTTTTCAAGAACAAAGTCGAAATTCTGAGAATAGAGTTGAAATGTTTCAAAAATAAAGTTGAAATCCCGAGAATAAAGTTCAAAAATGTTTCGAGAATAAAGTAGAAATTCTGAGAATAAAATTGAAATGTTTCGAGAATTAAATTGAAATGTTTTGAGAATAAAGCCGAAATTCCAAGAATAAAGCTAGAATAGATTTAAAATTCAGAGAATAAAGTTAAAATGTTTCGAGAATAAAGTCAAAATTACGAGAATAAAGTGAAATTACGGTAATAAAGTTGAAATGTTTCGAGAATAAAGTCAAAATTACGAGAATAAAGAGAAATTATGAGAATAGTCCAAATATTTCAAGAATAAAGTCAGTTATTCTCACTTGCAGCAGAACTTTCTTAATTTTCTTTTAGCTACTTCACTTACATTTTATTATTTTTTATAACTTGTATGTTATCTAGTTTAAGGTGTCAAAGGATATTTATACTCATCAAAACATCCGAATTGACAGCCTTTTATGAGGGTACATCGACCCATAAATAAACCTATGCCCAAAAGGCACTATTCCTAATGCTTCCAACATCCATCATGGAGAAGTCTGATGGATTATGGATTGAACCCAACTCAAACTCTAGGTTTAATATGCGAACTCTCTTTCACAATGAGCCATTGACAGCATCAAGTGAGTTCTAGGTGTGCACGTTCTGACAAATGGCTCAACTGAACTTCATCATAAACGGACACCTTTGGCGGTGGCAGTAACCTTTCAGTCCATAAATGGTTATATAGCGCATGAGAAAGTTGTTTCAAAGTAAGACGGTGAAAAAAGCACATCTTTATACCTGCGGTCTTTCTAACTGCCATGCAAATGAACCCCCTCTGGGAAATGTGCTAGACAAACAAAAATACAGAGAAGGAGCGCAAAGTAAACCTTTGTTTGGAGCAAGACATTCCACAAGTTTCCCAATTGTTATCTTAGCAGTTGTCACTCTTTACAGTTAACCTGTTATAGACATTCAGGGATGATTATAATCCATAATATCATAATCCTAATATCCCAAGTAAAAGTATATAAACATCCTTAAAACATGCATTTGCAATGTAAGCCTTTTTTTGCAATGCAAAAAGATATCAAAATGATCAGGTTTTTCTGAAGAAGTCTGTGGATAGCATGTTTAACGATGGTCTGATATCCAGCGTTTCTCTCGCTCACTCGCCGTCTTTATTTTCTATTATCAGTCAAGACTGTATTAAGTATGTGTGTGTGGTTTGCATTGGTGTGTCTGTTTAACTGTGCAAACATTATGGCATGCTGCGTGCTTGCAGACGTATCATCAGCACACTGACGCACAAACTCTCACACTCAAATGCGCAGAAATATCGGGAAATGTGCCTTGTGTTCTGCATCATAGTGTGATGGCAAGAGAAACACCTTAAACTGTAACATATACCTGTATATCTGTAACATAACACCTGCACATAAATAAAAATAAAAATAAAAGAAGGCACAAATTTCTATGCATATGCATCTTATTTAAAGCAAAAAGTTATTGGGTGAGTTTCATGAAACCTCCTGGAAATGAATTATATCTTACATAAATAAGAAATATTGTGTAAAATTACTGATAATATTGTATAATTGTATAATAATGTATTCACTTCCTACTGTGTGTGTGTGTGTGTGTGTGTGTGTGTGTACACTGCTGCTCAAAGATTTGAGATCAATAAGACTTGTAATGTTTTATAAAGAAGTCTCTTATGCTCATCAAGGCATTTATTTGATCTAATACAGAAAAACAGTAATATTGCAAAATGTTATTACAAAATAAAACCAAGGTTTTTATTTTAAAATACTTTAAAATATAATTTATTCCTGTGATGGAAAGCTGAACTTTCATCAGCTGTTACTCAAGTCTTAAGTGTCACATGATCCTTCAGAAATCATAATCTAATCTAATATGCTGATTTATTATTAGAATGATCAATGTTGGAAACAGTTGTGTTGCCACTTTTTTTTTTTTGGAACTTGAGTTTTTTTTTTTAATGTATAACAAGTTAAAAAGGACAGCATTTATTCAAAATATAAAGCTTTTCTATAACAATGTTAATCTATGCTATCACTTTTAATGAATTTAACACAACCTTGGTGAATAAAGGCATTAATTTCTTTAAAAAAAAGTTAAGAATGAAATTTTACTGACCCCAAATTTTGAACAGTAGTATATATTGTTAGAAAACTTTTCTATTTTTAAAAAAAATGCTGTTCTTTTTAATCCTTTATTAATCAAAGAATCGTGAAAAAAAGTATGGAGAAATTGTAAAAAAAAATAATAATAATAATAATAATTGTAAGCAGCACAACTGTTGATTTCTGAAGGATCATGTGACACTGAAGACTGGAGTAAATGCTGAAAATGTAGCTTTGTATCACAGGAATAAATTACATCTGAAAATATATTCACATAGAAAACAGTTATTGTAAAATTAAAATAATATTTTAAAAAATTACATTTTTAGTATATTTTATAATATAAATGCAGCCTTGATGAGCATAAGAAACATCTTTTAAAACATCATTCAAAATCTTACTAGTCACAAACTTTTGAGCTGCAGTATATATATATATATATATATATATATATATATATATATCATTTTTTATACACACACACACTACGCTCATGAAATTTACCCAATAACTCCTGATCAGAAAGGTAGTTTTTGCATTTTAAATATATTACACACACACACACACACACACACAATAGGAAGTGACAGTTTTATAATTATATATTTATAATTATATTTGATATTATTTTAGAATTATATATATTTTTTAAAAATCAGTAATTGTATAAAATCATTGTTCATGTATGCAAAATTATATATTATGGATTTTGCACAAAGAAAACATTTTTATGTACAATTATTGTTAATTTTCTTCACGCAAAATATAATTATACTTTATATAAGTTTTAATATACTAATATAATTTTTTTAGAATTATATTATGTAATTATATTCTGCATAATAAATAAAATAAATGTTCATGTATGCAAAATGAGTATATGTGTGTGTGTGTGTGTGTATATATATATATTACAAATTTTGCATAAAAAAAATTTTTCTATACAATTACTGACCATTTTCTTTACACAAAATATAATTATATATTATATAATATACATACATACATACATACACACACACACACACACACACATTTATTGTGGGATGAAATTTTGAATTTTTTACCAATTCATATAAAATCCAAATAAAAATTATATATATTTTTCTATATATTCTATATATTTTATATAATGAAAATAATAGTTTTTTTTTATTATATGATCTTGTGCACACATAACAATAAAATAAAAACTATGGACAGAAATCAAACCAAAATTCACAAAACAACTAAGCCTTCTTGCCATATTTGCCCCAGATCATATTTCCTATAACTGTTGTCATTTAAGATTAAAAACCGGATGTCAGACATTTAATCAGGCTGTTCCTCTGGTAACTGTGTCTTTCCTCCATTGAGGGTGGGGGTTTAGTGGTCCACAACAACGGCCTGGCATGTCAAACGCCTTCAGGCTGGGAATGGGGCTCTGAGACAATGTTTACACAGCTTAATAAGGCCTGTGTATAAAAGTGCAACGGGAGTCAATGAAGCAGGCATTCCTTCACTAACTCTTACTTGAAGTCTTGAGCACACCCACATCAGGTGCACTCACGCACACACACTCTTGTCACTGGCAGTATTAGTCACTGAGGTTAGTTATGTGGCATTCTGCAATTCAAGCTTGTCGCGTTCCCTGTTAAGTCTGTAGGAGGCCTAGAATTAGACCCACATTTGAGAAACAAGTAGAAAGCAAAGGAATCAAGCAGAGGCCTTCTTGATCGCACCTGCAAGTCTTCTTCACCTGGACAGGTAAGTCTGCACAGCTAACTCTTATCAACCCACTTTCAAGGGCAATAAACCTGATGTTACAGCTTAGGTATATTTTATCTGTATTTAAGGGAAAGCAAATATTTTTAAAAACAGTTTTAGAGACATTTATGACATTTAAACACTTTTGCATACTCGGCTAACAGTGAACGTTTTCAGAACGTTCTGGCAAGGTTCTCTCAATGTTATAAACAAATATTCTTCCAGTAAAGTTAATTAATTCAAAGTTACAACATTGTCAAAACATCTGAATAAAAATATTACAACTTATAAATTGTTTTCGGAATGTTTTTCTGAAAAATTGTGGATTTTTGTGATGATGGTTTAGAGAATATTTAAAAGTACCGAAATAATAAAATTAAATGTTTAAGACAATGTTAATTTAGAAAGACTTTTTAAAAGCGTTTTCACAGCTTAATAGGAACGGTAGCACAACGTTCTTAGAAAATATTTGTGTAAATTAGTTTTGGCTACACCTAAATTGTGGCTATAAATGAACGCAAAACTAAATTTTATTGCGAAATAATTCAAAATAGATGTGTTGGCGCAGATAGTGAAGGAGAAGCATCATTGCACGTAATTAACGTTAATTTTGACATATTTTCTTATTGTTTAAAGCAGAAACTCAATTAACTTGAATACAATTTTCTGTTATTTTGCTTGTGTGCTGATTTAAGATTGAGATATTTTTACACAAGACAAAAATACTTTTGCATTTTTGCACTATATGTTACCTTTTTTGTCATTTTTGAAGCTTGATGGTAAAAATGGATTTGCTTTCATAATATGGAAAACAGCTTCTCAAATACTTTACAAATTAGATAATTTTCTGTTTATTCACATCATTGCATCATCATCATTGTTCGTCTATTACTATAGTGTTATATAGAATTTGGGAAGAATCTCAAATTTGTGATGTTTTTGTCACAAAATCATTTGTATACTTCTTCTATATCTTTGTGCTACTGACCGATAATGCAGTTTTTGCACAGCAAAACACATAAATGCATTTGTTAATATGCATATTTTAAGTTCTCTTGGCAACTGAGCGATCAGCCTTATCACCAGCTCATATCATTAATAGATGCTGATATGAACTCAGATGGTTCTGAATGCACCTGTTCTCAAGCTGCCTCAGTTCACCTGTTGTTCACATGCGATGTGTCCTTATTTATGAAGATAAAGGGAACATGTCTCAAAAATGAAAAGGTGTTAAGCTCTTGGCTGGCCTTCAGAACACCACCAGCAAACCACAAATGACTGTTTTTTTCCCCTGAAGGGAAAAGTGCAAGTGACTTGTGCTCTGGCTGACGGCCAAATCCTTTAGAAGAAGAAAAGAGCTCAGCTCCCAAAGACAAATGTAAAGTTTCTATTGATTTCCACTGAGGCTAAGGACAGCATTGTGACTAAGCTAAAGTCTTACATTGTACTGACTGACTAGGAATAAACTAATCATTGAGTTTTGTTGAGTTAGCTTACAGCAAATGTCAATTTTTCCTTAAAGTAATACAACAAAAACCGCCTATTGTTCCATGTCTTCTAACTTCCATGACTTTCTTTATTCAGTTATTTTTTGAGAATTAAAACCTGCAATAAAAGAGTCCATACATGACTCAAAATTTAGTACATGAGAAGTATAAACTACTTTCACACTGTAAAAAAACATATTTTCTTATATTTCTCATGAATTTTTTTCTTGTTTTCCAATACAAATATTTAAGCATTCTTAAATCAATTAACACAAGAAAAACAATGTTATATTATATTTACTTAAAACTTTATTGAAACAATAAAATGCATCTGCCGGTGTGCGTTTTTCTATATAATGACCTATTTTGTTATTATATTATATTATTACATAGTTTTTTTATTGTATATATTTATTGATCTATTTTATATATTGTTTTTGATTGCTTTAAAGCAGAAACTCAATTAATTTGGATACATATTTCAAAAAACAAGACTTAATATCTTCTGTCATTTTTTAGTCTATCTTGTGTCTTGAATTAAGTCTATTGAGATATTTTTACACAAAAATGCTAAGGGGGAAAAAAAAACATTTTTTTACACTGTATGATACTTTTTGTATTTTTTGTCAAAGACTTGCTTTCATTATATGAAAAACAGTTTCTCAAGTACTCAAAAAAAAAAATACATAATTTTCTGTCGGTTCAAGTTTGGAACGACACTTTACCTGAGCTATTCCTTTAAAATGAGATATTTGATTCCAATCTTTTGGTCGCAGTATCAAATAATATCAAATAATGTCAAATGAGATTGACAAGTAGATAACCTAAATGAGACGTCTGAGAAAACCTGGCACAGGTACATCACACCTGCTCTGGAGGTCGAGGAAGTAGAAAAAACACGTTAGGCAAGGAGAATAAATGTGATGATGAGTAATGAAGAAATCCCCTGTACGATTTCACTTGAGCTTAAAGATCCCAGAATGAATCAGAGATACTTATCAAAGGCGGCTGTCAGCGGTTGAGTGACTTAATATGGCACTTTGCATATTACCATGCCGTGCCAGTTTTTGTTCAAACAGCTGGGTGGGTTATGTTTGTAAAGAAAAGAAATTACAGCAAAATACAGGTTTTTACAGTCTTACAAGATAGATGATGACCTTTTAATGTCACAGGGCAATGCAATAAATTTGCATTTGCTTTTAAAATCAGTGAAAGACAAGCTGTACCACCTCTGATCTTTAAAACCATAATTTCCTTACTATTGTGGGCCAATAATTCTGTTCATTTGTGTAAAGTCTGTTCATTAATGAAACACTCATGAATGACATATGAAATACGTCATATAAAAATATTAATGAACCCCCAAAAACATTTTAGACACTTAAAATGTGTAACAATTATGAATGACATTAGAAATATGTTATATAAAAATATTAATGAACCCCCAAAACACTTTAGGCGCTTTAAACACTTTAAAATGTTGAATGTCTTTGACATTAGGGCTTTTCACACTTAAATAGTTAACCCTGGGTCATTATAAACACAATCCTGGATTATCTTGTTTCACACCTCACACTGTTCATAATGTAGAAGGGGTTATCAATTAATTAATGGGTATTAATAACTTTCGTTTCACACTATACGTTCCTAAAGCCTGGGTTAACGTTTTTATTTGCATATTTACAACAGAGTCTGACTGGACTAACGCTGTTTACATAACAGATCGTATCTTCATATATTGCCGACTGGACTATCAGTTGTTTTGTTTCCTAAATTGACTTTTCGGACGATGAAGGTAAGAATAAACTCACCTTAAATCCAAATGACGCGTTTTCCATCATCGTTTGACATTTTGTTGACATTCCCCTCAAAACGACAAAACTAACGTACTGTTTTCACAACCCGCGGTGTTTCCGTAACTGTCCAAAGCACTTGAATATATAAGATACAGGATTGGCTGTCGGTTGCTAAGCATTTAGCCGTAACATTCAACGTTGCGTCGTTTCGTTTGTCACGCTAATATCGGGTTAACGTCGTGAAAATGTTGATAATTGAGCTAACCCCGCTTCTAATAGGGGTTTTAACCACTTAATCCTGGGCAGGGTTGCCAGGTTTTCACAACAAAACCAGCCCAATTGATACTCTAAACGAGCCCAGTGGCATTTTGAGGGGGTCACCCAGTAAAAATAATATATCAGTGATAAATATACGTTTTTTGGAGGGGTTCAATTATTCGTTTCAACCCGCAGACATGAAAAACCACCTGCGGCAAAAGGTAAAGTACTGGTAGCCCAATTCCGCGGGAAAACTGCAAATTTGGCAACACTGATCCTGGGTTTTCGTTGGTCTATTAACCTCGCTTTTTAACTCCGCCTAAAAAGGAGGTATAAGAATGTAATCATATCAAAATATCATGATATGATAAAATTGCAATATGAAGTCCACAATATGATATTTATTGCGATGTTTAAAAAAAATACAAATTAAGAATTTAAATAAAATAAAAATATTTTTAAGTTAAATTGTTCTATCTAACGCACTTTTGACAGTTCAAATTAAAAGGTCCAAGCCATGTGCTTAACTAAGACAACTTTAGTCATGAAAAAGTTTTTTTTTTTTTGTGATATACTGTCTCAGTCTAATTTACATTCACACTGGTGTTTTAGAAAGCAAATTAGAATATAATAATAATAACAACAACAATGACAGTAATATCTATATATTGTAAAACAATTGCACTGCAAATGAAATCTAAATATTTCATAGTTATATTTACACTACATTAGGGAAAGTACAGTAGGCTATGTCTTAATTTCCACACTTGAAAAAAAGATAGTTTGAGTTTGGACTGCGGTAACATTATCCCTTTATACTGCACTTTTAAGCTTTTATTTTGACGGAAACGACAGTAGAGGTTTTAATTTGATGGAAAACTCCAGCTTCAGTGAAAACAGGCTTACAGAAACACATCAAATCTAGTGAAATGCTGTAATCATCTGCAGCGAAAACAACACATAACTCCCCTGATAGCACACGTACATCTCAGAGACACCTGACGTCTGCATTTACATCTGCAAGACATAGTTTGCTCATCTGCAATACGTCTATTGGACGTTTACTATCAGATGTCAAATAGACATCTCTTAGATGTCTTTAAGATGTTTATGATTTAGAGTGTATGTAAAACCGACAGACATTTGTACACAGCAGATGCGTTCCAGATTAAGAGATCTTTAACAGACATCTTGCAGACGTACATGTGCTATCTGGTTGGTGGCCGTTGCACTCCCAAATGCATGCTAAACTCACAGCACATGTAATAAATTAGTTCACTGCATTTATTCACTGTGGACAGAGCTGTTTTGAGGTGTGGAAAATACCGGATCATGAGCTGACCACCTGAACGAAGTGCGTGCTTTGCTTTGAAACGCACATCAAAAACAGACATAATGAATAGATTAAGCCATTGTGCTTTCGGTTATAGTTTGTTTGACAGATACTGTGTCAAAACATAATGACCCAAAACACAACTTTAAAGACCTTTTATGTTGAAATAAGAAGTTTAAATATATTTTAAAATGGAATATGGAATACCTATTGTTTCATATCGTCATGTGATCATGTTAAAATCGAGGCCATTGCTATCACGATATCGCGATATTGATCATATCGTTACATCCCTTGTATATTTACAATATGAAAATGTCCAATGCTAGGCGTAAACACATCACATGCTGTGTTTATAAGATTTAATTTAATTTAATTTTCACTTTATATTTTAATCACTGTAATGCAATGACAAAAAAATGTATGACCTTTTTTTAATTATAATTTATTTTATTTTATGTATGCTTTTAAAACAAATGCACCATGCATTAATGAATCACTGCCATTAAAGCCTATATAGGACATTTATTGTTTTTTGTATGAGATTCTTTGTGGATGTTTTTTTTTTCCTAATAATTGTTCATTATTTTTTATTTTATTTTTTTAAATCACCTTAAATAAAAAAAAACAACAACAACAAAAAAGATTGTTAACTGGGGTTTAGAAATGTACTTTGTGTAAAATAATTTTATAGGTTAAATACCCAGCATCCATTGTTAACCCAGGGTAAGTGTGAAAAGTGAATCAAGACAGGGTTTTGAAATAATCCAGGGTTAACTATTTCAAGTATGAAAAGCCCTTAAATTACAATATATAAAATTCTAAATACTTTTTGGGGCCACTTTACAGTACATGAATATGAGCATAGCATGCGTCTTGACCTTCAAGAGTGTTTTTATTGGTTTTGTTGATGGTTTTTAAGAAACAGCCAGTCGTTGTGCGACACATCACTGGAGCTCAGTCAAATGGTGGGGGAGCCACTGCACTAATTGCTTGTAATGATTGCCAAATCTTTTATGTCCTTATGATGTGAACAAGCCGAGTATTGCGCAGCTGTTGTTAAAACCGTGCAATCGATGGAGCATTTCTTCCAGTAAGACATTTGCTGTGAGCACGGCATGTGCGCACTGATACACAACCTACTAGACTCATTTAGGCGGTGAGACTTCTTATTAATAAGTAATGTTTTGCTATTGTATACTGAGCTGTGATGGTTGCTATGCCAGGTCAGATTCCAACACCTTGTAAACATATACTGGACTGGATTTTATTTTGTAAACCACCATATTTACTAGTTTTTTTATTATCATTTTTATTATCATTTATTTTCTTTCCTGTATGCTTTTAAAATAAATGCACCATGCATAAATGAATCACTACAGTTAAAGCCTATATTGGGACAATTATAGGTTTTTGTATGATATTCTTTCTGGAGTTATTTTTTCAATAATTGTTTATTATTTTATTTTATTTTTTTAAATCACTTTAAATAATTTTTCACTGTAAATTTTAATCACTGTAATACAATGACCAAAAAATCCTTTTTATTACCTTTTAGTTTTTTATTATCTTTTTCTGTTACTATTATTTTTTATTTTCTGTATGACTTTAAAAGAAGTGCACCATGCATAACGGATTCACTAAAATGAAAGCCTATATTAGGACAACTGTATTTGTATTTTTTTTTAGATTCTTTCCGGATGTTTTGTTCCCCAATAAATTTAATTTTATTTTATGTTATTTTAATTTTTAATTTAATTTAATTTTATATCACTGCAATACAATAACAAAAAAAATGTATTACCTTTAAGTTAATTTATTTTCCTTCCTGCATGCTTTTTAAAGAAGTGCACCATGTATGAATACAGCAGGAGTATAGTGACCGCTGAGAAGGGCCAGTCTTGTGTCTTCTAGTGTGAGACACTGATAAACAGTGGTTATTTAGCACTGAATGCTGCTGACCTGGCAAATGGAGCAGCTCTTAACCCTTCTAAAATGAATTTTAGAGTCTTTAACCAAACTCATTTAAGGATCAGTCACGGGCCTAATCCCGCGCCTGGGGAGCGTGTTTGCATCTCCTCACCACTGCTTTTTCTCTGCTGGCCAGAGTCAATATGACTAAATGTGCCTGTCTAATGGGCTTATTGCAAGCTGTTGCGAGCAGGAGTGGACACTAGGTTACAGACTTGAAACTAAGCTGGCCCCAAAAGCACGCTCCAGTTTTTTTTCCTTGGAGAAGAGAGGGGAGGGGAATGTGAAAGCAGCAGGCGTTTGCAGATGAGAACAGAGATTCCAGGAAGGATAACTTCATTTCCTTTAGGGTTTACTCCAGGCCAGCTTCAAAGATACGGTCCTGGGCCTCCGTTTGCGTTTGCATACAGAGCAAGAGACAAACGGTTTGACCTTTGACCTTCTGCCATTCCATCATCGTGTCAACGTGATGCATGCAGCAGCAGTGAAGTTTTGGCACTTTTTATTACTTAGAGTCTTGATAAATGAAACTCCTCTAAATGATATATATATATTCACTTTATAAAGATTCGGTTGTTTTTTGATATTTAACCTGGTGTTAATGATGCTGATTCTTAGTTCTTTAGGTTATTTTTTATTAAAATCTAAAAGTACAAATTGTACACATGAATTGAAGATGAACTGAAAATTGCAATAAAAAAATTATAAATAATCAAATCTTTCTTTCTAGACATTTTCCAACAATTAATTTATTTTATTTTTAAACTACTTTTTAAACTTTTTATTACCTTTGATAAATATTTAACATGATGCCGATTCTTAGTTCTTTAGTTTTTTTTTCTAAAAAATGCAAATAAATAAATAATAAATTAATTAAAATATAAAAGTACAAATTGTACACATATAGCAGACAAACTACAATTTTTATTATTAAATTATTAATAATAAAATAAAATAAAATAAAGTGATAAAAAATAAAGAAAAAATTTATATAAATAAAAATAAATAATAAGTCTATATTAGGAAAATTATTTTTTTTATGATAATGAAATCTTTCTCTCTGGATGTTTATTTTAAAATAATTGTTTTAATTTATTTTAATTGTTTTATTTTATTTGAAAACTACGTTATCTTATTTTTAAACTATGTTATGTCGTTTCATAGTTCTTTAGTTTTTTTCTTCTAAAAAAAATAAAAATTAAAATATAAAAGTAAAAACTGTACACATAAATAGCAGACAAACTGACAAATTTTATATTAAATTATAAATAATAAAATAAATAAAGATTATTATTTCTTTAGGGTTTTTTCCTCAAAAATGAATATATATATATATATATATGAAGTAACTACATTTGTTCAAATAAACCTACAATAAAAAATTTTACTTAGGTGTTTATTATTCTTAGTTAATGTTAATTTCGACCTTTACTAATGCATTACTATTAAAAAGTTATTATTCTGAATGAACCTGAGCTAACAATCAACAGCTGCATCTTTTATTAACATTTAAAAAGCTGTAAATATATTGCTTATTTTTGTTTTTAGTCAATGCATTAACTAACTTTAAATAATCACAGTTATATAATTTATAATTTAATATCAATTTATTATAGAGGTGCTTTTAAAGGCCTGTGACAAGAAACAACCTCAAATTATGGCAAGCGTAATTTTTGAAAGCTTTTCAGAATGAGGTAAAAGTCAATTGAGAGATACAATAAAAGGTTTAAGCCATTATAATCCATCCTTTAAAACTTGAATGATTGTTTTCTTTTTATACCTCTTTTCCTCTGCTATTGCTGGGTGTGGAGCAATCTCACCATTTTATGAATGAAGGCAATGGTGTGTCCAAACAAACGGAGGTTGTCCGAGAACATGTGGTAGATGGCGAATGTCCTGTAGACATACGTTCTAATGGCAACAGATTACCGACAAACGCGCCTTACTCTCCATCTGTGCCGTGAACTTTAAATCAAACAATTATGGCCACATATTTACTTATGAGGAGACAAATACCCTCACAGGATCTATATATGAAACTTTTACGGTTATCAATAAAACATGAAATCCAAAGCAGAAATCAGAGACGTGCTTGCTCGAGTCAACCACAATAAAGGAGAAAATTTGTTAAAAAAAAATGAATAGTCTGTATTCTGTCATTCCAGAAGGCTTTCTGCCTTCTGCAAAACACAAAAGAAGAGCATTTGATTTTTTTTTTTTTTTCATTTTTGGGTGGACTGTCCCTTTAAGAACGGAGAAAATGTTTCTAAATGAAACTATGACATTCAAACATTTAACGTGTCCAAATTACAGTTGTACTCACTTGACCAAAACAGGCTTTGTTCGTTCCGACAGCATCCCATTGTTTTCCTGCGACGTTCTTCATGTAATGTGGAGGCCCTGACAAAACCTTCATGATTTATGATGTTCCTTGTTTCTGTCACAGGGGAAATTTTACAGCTTTTTTGCATTCCTCAAAGTAGTTTCTTAGATGCCCCTAAGACATATTTTAATATTGCACAGGCCTTATTCAAAGAGCAACTTATATTTTTAGGAAAAGTTCAGTGTCAGCATCTACAACACATTTGCATGATGGTGGAAACCGTTGCATGGGAAAGGACCACTATTGTAATCAGAAATTGTAAAAATACAGTTTACATCCGTGTTATTTTTGTAGTATTTATATACTATTGAAGCATTTATTAATTATTTGATTTAGCTCTAAATGATTTATTTTTATTCTTTAGTTTTAATTTTATGTGCATTTTGCCATTGTTAATTATAATTCATTTTTAATTTATTATATTTAGATTTATTTTTAGTTTTTTTTTCTATTTTAGTTTTAGTAATTTAATATATTTAAAAATATATATTTATAAACACACAAAAAAATGTATTTATTTATTTAAGTTAGGTGCCAAGACACTATTTGAAAATTGTTACATTTTTTTAATATTAGTTTTATTTACTTTTTTTTTCAAATGCTAAAACACTTCTATTCGATTTTGTTTTTAATATTTCTAACTAATTATTTAAGTTTCTATTTTAGTTTGAGTAATTTTATATTATTAAATAAATATTTAATATTTATAAGCAAACTAAATAAATAAATAATTATTTCATTAATTTAAGTTACTTGCCCAGGCAATATTTATAATTTGTTGCTTTTTTGTTTATTGTTTATATTTGTTTTACTTCCATTTATTTCAGTTTTTTTCAGTTACTAAAAATACTTTTATTAGATTTTCAAGTTTATTTCCAAGTTTTTTCTATTATTTTTTATTATTCATATTTAGTTTTATTTTCATTTTATTTCTGGGTATTTTCTTTTTTAATTACTAAAAACACTTTTATTAGATTTAGTTTTTAATATTTTACTTTAATTTTTAATATTTGTAATTAATTAATTTTCAGTTTTAGTCATTTTATATAACAAAATACATTTAATAAATAAACAAATAAATCAATAATTATTAATTATTTAAATATTAAAATATTATTTTATATGTTTTTCATCTGTTATTTATATTTTATTCCAATTACAGCTTTATTTCAATTACTGAAAACAATTTTTAGTTTTAGTTAACAATATCATTCTTGCCATCACTATTTTGACAGCCACATGTGTTGACATGACACATAATAGTGTCCTAAAAGCTTGTCATTCATGTTCTTTTCCTTGTTTTTCACATTTCACTTGAAGGCATATTTCATCTTTGTGATGGCTGTTTCAAGACAAACTGTTTGAGGAAACTCTTGATTTTTAACTGGCAGTTAATCAAGAAAGCTATTAGTGCTTCCGAAGCATAATGATCTTCCAGTGAACTTGTAACCTGAGCTGCGCTTTTCCTTTGAGCTATCTTCCCACCTTTGTATCTTTACCTCCTGGCCACTGGAGATGGATATCAGCTCCAGCCCCGTCTCTCCTGTCATCCTTCATCTGAAGCATCTTTTCCTCTTAGCGATTTGATTAAAAACTCATGCTGACACAGGAGACAGGAGACGGGCGACGGCACCTTGAAAGCAGTCCTCCAAACCGCTGCTTTTGCTCCAGTGTCAGCCGTCATTCTGTACAAGTGACCCATGAGTAAGTGACTCAGTCAAATCCAGTTTGCTTCCCCCATGCTGCACTGACTTTCTGTGTTCATTCCCATCCCTGAAAGCCTTAAAAACAGAAACAGCATCACTTAGGCTCAGTGTTTTCTTTGAGTAGGATGAGCTGGTTGGGTATGGATCACCAAAACGTTCAAGATCCAGCAGTTTGCTGAACATTCTGGTGTACGGCAGCTCTTTTTCACACCGTATATAGTCATAAAGCTGAATAATATCGAGGTGTCTGGATAATAAAGTCTGTTTTCTTTCATTTCTGCAGGAGACAATGGCCAGTCCTGTCCGAATCCAGCCAGAGAGCGCTGTTCTTCAGCCGCCGCACTCCACAGGCTTCACTGAGAGCTCCCTGGCTCTTCTTAAGCGAGAAGATGGCTTGGAAATGGTGGAGCACAAACCTCGTCTTGACGGCTCGGATCGAGGACATCCGGGAGTCTATCTGTCCTGCTTTGACATGCTGTTCACCGAGGACGCCGCCTGGCTGGTGAGGGTGTCGGATTCGTCCCCACCCGTGGGTGTCGGGCCTAGACTGGAGCCGTGTCAGGAGCCGGAGCAGTGTCCGGTGATCGACAGCCCTGGGCTGGGAGCCTCGCCGCTGTCTCCGACTCTGGAGGAACAGGTGGAGGAGAGATCTCTAGAACAGGTGCAAAGCCTGGTGGTCGGAGAAGTTCTGAAGGACATTGAGACCGCTTGTAAACTTCTCAACATCACACCAGGTGAGAGAATATTGATTTTCTGCTGGTGCATAATTATTTCAATTAAAATTTAAAAAATATAATTGTATATTAATTAAATATTATTTATTTTCTTTTCATTTTATATGTGTTTGTGTGTCTGTATATTATTATTTAATATTAATATAACACTCTATTTAAATTTTTTTTTTGATGCAAAAATGTCTTGCTTTTAAAACTTTCATTCCAAATATTTAATGTGTTAAATATATTCTAATAATAAATAATATATGTTTTAAGGAAAATATTATAAAACAGTATTTTTATTAATTAAAATTAATTACATTTTATTTTGATTTTATATGTGTGTGTCTTTTGAATGAAAATATTACTATTATTTAAATATTAAAAAGTAAAATATTTATTTCAATAAATATTTTTTGGAATTAAAAAAATTGCATTTAATTAACTATTATTTAAATTATTCAAATAAATTATTTGAAATAATTTTTTAAAGAAAATATGAACATTGTGTGTTTATATATATATATATATATTCTAAAAAACACATTCTAAAAAACAACATTATTTAAATATTATTTAAATTAATAAACATCATGAGATGTATAAATATTTATATATTTAGGAAATATTGATGTAATTTAAAATATTATTTTTATTTATTATATTTATATTATTTTTATTATGCATTTAAAAATATAATTTTATTTAAATAGATGTTTAATTAATTCAACGTAAAGAAATATATAATATAATGAAATGTTAATCTTAAATATTCCTCAGCTTCAAAGACATTTAGGCAAAAGAAACATTGGGACAGTCCCACATTTACACTGGTATAAATCATTAGATTCAGATTACCTTTAGAAACAGCTGTGAACACGGAATTCAGATTCAGATTAAATTAATTTTAAAATTCAGATTGATTCTATGCATGTTGCAATAAAGCTGTGCTATGATTTTATTCTGCTTTCTATTTGAATATATTTTAAAATGTAATTTATTCCTTTAATGAAAGTAACATTTTCAGCATCATTACTCCAGTCTACTGCCACCTGATCCTTCAGAAATCATTCTAATATGCTGATTTGCTGTTCAAGAAACATTCTATTATTATTATCAATATTTAAAACAGTTAGGTAAATTTTTCAGGATTTTTTGATAAATAGAAAGATCCAAAGATCAGCATTTATCTGAAATAAAATGTTTTTTTTTTCACTTTTATTTTGCAAAGATGCTTTAAATTGATCAAAAATGATAATAAAGACATGTATAACGTTACAAAAGATTTCTATTTCAGATAAATGCTACTCAGCTGTTTTCAATATAATAATCATAAATGTTTTTTGAGCCTCAAATCAGAATATTAGAATGATTGCTGAAGGATCATGTGACTGCAGTAATGCTAAAAATGCAGGTTTGAAATCACAGCAATAAATTACATTTTAAAATATATTAAAACAGAAATTAGTCATTTTAATTAGTATAAACATGTCAGAATTGTACTGTTTTTGCCATACTTTGGATCAAATAAATGCAGACTTGGTGAGCAGAAGAGACTTCTTCAACATGAAATGCCGTAACACAGTCATAAGTCTCGTTCACAGCCGCAGCAGTAAAACACAACGTGCTGATATGATCATGACACATATTCAAATGAACAACTCACCATTCATCACTCCTGCTCAGTTTGAGTGACAGACAGATCTGAGTTATGATTGAGCCGTGCAAACAGTCATAATGAAACTGTTAGGAAAGGCCTTTGACTCCACCAGCCCTGAAGGCAGCTGAAAGCATATAGACCAGGATCTGCCTAATCCTCGGGAGTTTCACTAATGTGCCCAGAGCTTTGTTGCTCTAGCTTTCCTTAAAGACATTCAAACCCCTCCCGTTTAACGATGATGAGCAAGCAAACATTCAAATACGTCTTGCAGATATTGTTTCGAAATATCTGTGGATCTTAATATAGCTCATAATTGTCAGTGGTATGTCATACTGCAACTGACTTATTGATTTGTCTGCATTTTACAAGCACGTTAATGCAATTTGTGGTATCATGCTAAACTTTGCGTCTTTATAAAGTCACACCACCTTACGTAAACACCCATCCCCACTGTTTGCTGTTCTGAATGGCACTCTCCTTCACTAAGACGTTTCAAAACAATTGGAGTCTGTCCAAACAGCTCTGAATCCCAACAGTGTTCTTTGTCAGAGATGGCTGGGCGATCGCTTATTTGCTCTGCTCTGATCTGATCTTTCAGACCCGATGGAGTGGAATTGTGGGAACGTTCAGAAGTGGCTGCTGTGGACAGAGCATCTCTACAGGCTCCCGCAGGTGGGAAAGGCCTTCCAGGACCTGGATGGCAAAGATTTATGCTCCATGAGCGAGGAAGACTTCCGACAGCGTTCGCCACAGTGCAGCGAAACATTACACGCACATCTGGATATATGGAAATCAGGTGAAATACATATAGTCTGATTAGTGTGCGTGTACTAACTTAAATAAATACGCACTACATGCAAAGAACTGTTTGAATTTAGGGTTGTGCAAAATTCTGAATATAAGAATTCAGTCCCTTACAATTAATCAGTATGAATTTGAATTGAATTAGCCTTAAATTTGATTGCCAGAAAATAAACTAAATCGCAATTTAAATAAATAATATTTCTTTCTTTTTCTGTCTTTCGTTCTTTAAATTTAAATTAGGCTGAAATAAAATATTACGTAAAAAATACTTTAAATAAAATTATTATATAATATATTATTCTGTAAAAACACTACATTTAAAAACTCAAACTTATTAAAACTTATTAAATTTTATAAAATTGTAATGAAAATTATAACTTTTACCTTGGAAAATAACTGAGATAGGTTAAAATAAGTTGGAGTACTAAAATGACTAAAAACTCAAATTTAAATAAAATAAATTAAGCTAAATACAAAATGCAGAAGCCTGTTTATGCCACTGAATAAAAAATAAAAAATGTAATTGCGACTTTTTATCTCGCAATTCTGACATTTTTCTCAGAACTGTGAGATATAAATGCACGTTTGCGAGTTATAAATTCAGAATTTCTAAATATAAAAAAAGAAATGTGGGATATAATTGCAAGAAATCTGAATTGCGCGATATAAACTCACAATTCTGACTTTTTTCTTGCAATTCCGAGTTTACATCATTCAGTTGTGACTCTTTTCTCAGAATTTATATTTATATAGTTTATATCTTGCAATTCTGACTTTATAACTCACAATTGTGAGTTTATATCTTACAATTCTGAGAAAAAAGTCAGATTTGCGAGTTTGTATTATGCAATTTTGAGAAAAAAGTCAGAATTGTGAGGTAAGTCGCAATAACCTTTTTTTAAATTTTTTATTCAGTGGTGGAAATGGGCTTCTATACAAAAGCACAATAAAATCACTAACATTTAAACTAAAATTTCAAATAAATAAAATCAAATTCAAAATAAATACTAAAAAGTACATACATAATATATAACATTTTACAGTGACATTCTACTTCTTTATATTAAAATTTATGGTAACACTTACAATAAGATTCATTAGTTAGCGAAATAAGAATGAACAATATTTCTACAGCATTTATTAATCTTTGTTAATGTCAATGAATTTTAGCATTTACTAACACATTATTAAAACCACAAGTTGTGTTTTTTTAACATTAGTTCAAGCACTGTGAACTAACATAAACAAACAATAAACGATTTTTATTACCTAACATTAACAAATAGTGTAATAACTGTATTGGTCATTGTTTGTTCATGTTAGTCAAAACATTAATTAATGTTAACAAATGACACCTTGTTGTAAAGTTTTATCAAAATTTACATTGCAATTTACAACTTTGCATCCTGAAACTGTCACACAACCCTGAATGTTTGTATGTATGCGTATTCATACTATATTTCTAACTTTTTGTGTATTTAGCTGCCTGGATGAAGGAAAGATGTTCAGGTGGAGAGACCAGGATGAGAGGTACGTCACAGAAACATCACAGTGAATTACGCAGATGATACCAATACACAGAAAAATATCACTGTGTTACTTTACAAACACACCACAGACAGACCATAGTACAAGTGAAAGCAAAGGATTGTCATTGTCATGTAATGATTAACCTGTTCAGATCAGATTGATTAATGCCAATAAACAAAAGAGGTTATCGTGAAACATTTTCCATACAAAAATTTCATTGAATGTCATTATACTGATGCTTACAATATTCATATGTCACGTTATTTCCATGGAAGTGTTATTATTGTTAACTAAAACTAAAACTACTACAAATTGCTTTCGTTACTTGAAATAAAGCTGAAATGATAACTGGAAATATAAAAATAAAGCTAGTTCAAAATGAATAAACAGTGTTCCATGATAAATGCACATGTTGATTTATATTTTCTAAAAAAAAAATTAGTTTCACTCCATCTGTTCCGCAAATAAACTATGCATCACAAAATGAAACAAAACAAAACACTCCCATTGTAATCATTGAAGGCATGTGAAATGATTGACAAATCATGCTTGTGTCACGCACTTGCAGTCCAGACTGTCTTATTGATTTCTGAGTACTTTCACATGCTTGCAGTCTAGATATAAATGTATTTTTATAAAGAGGATAGCTCTGGCTAAATTTAAGTTAAGTTTTTCAGTATAGCTTATTACTTTAAATATAACTATAATGCTGTATGTGTGTGTGTTGTTTCACAGAAGGCGAAGAGCTGTGGTCTGAAGCGGATTCGTCTTGTTCTGGTCAGCCGATCCACCTGTGGCAGTTCCTCAGAGAACTTCTCCTCAAACCTCACAGTTACGGACGCTGCATCCGCTGGCTGAATAAAGAGAAAGGTGAGGACATGACAGCTGTCCTGCACAATAATGGGCAAAATGAATGCTGATGGGACTGTAAAAATAAGTCTATACCTTTTGAATGATTTTCATGAATGCTTTAAACCATGGTACCAAAAAAACTCTTTGGCTCTGGTTCCACGAAGAACCATTAACATCCATGAAACCTTTCCATTTCCCAAAAGGTCTTTTAGATGCTTAAAATGTTCTTCGATTGAAGAGAAATGGCTCTTTTAAAGGTCAACTCAAGTGTTTTGAAACATTCTGTGTTATTCTGTGCTGACATGATTTCAACTAAAATAGCAGGGCGGGGCAGTTCAAGCGACCCCGCCCCTTTAAAAAATAGCCAATAGAGACAGAGCACATTTAGGTCACGCCCACACATGCGGTGGGGCATCCAACGCTTGTCATTTCTGACTTAAAGTCCCCCTGAAATCAAAATTAAAGTTTTTTGGCTTTTAGTATGAATCCTTAAGATTATCTATGAGCTAGTGTGCTTCAAAACAAAGACAAAATTCGCGTTTACAAGATATGGGCATTCAAAACTTACAGTCTCGTCACTTCCGCCAATATGAATCAACGATTTTGATGATATCACCGTGCACTTCAGTTTCTCATCAAACGTTCTGTCCAATCAAATGCTCTCTAGAATCCGTATTGTCCCGCCCCCTACACAGAGACGCAATACACGGAGCAGATCATATGCGCTCATATGTGCGATCGGCATGTATTAAACTACACAGCCTCAGCATGATTATGATCACTATTTTATTTTAGCAGGAGTTTCATATTGAATCTGTGGGGTAATTTATTAGTCTGTGGCTGTCATAAGCTTACAAATGCGGCTTTATCGAGCTTAACGGCTGGCCCGAGCAGATATAAATGGAACGCTATTGGCTCTTCAAAATAAGTGGGCGGGGCTGGGCGATATGTTTTTGTTTCAGTTAAAAGTAAACATTCATTATTTAACCATGTCAAAGGATTATTTCACCACCCTGAAAAGAAGCTGCATTTTATTGGTCTATGTCAGTGCACCTTTTTCTTACCTTCCTTTTGTTGGAGAAATGATCCAGCTGAATAGCCCAACGTGAAATACCCTGACATCTATAACTATTTGTGTCCTTAAACACTCGTTTTATGGGTCGACAGCTTACAAAAACGTAGTTTTTTAGCTTGTTTACTGTACACCTTGTCTCACAGCAGCTTCTAGAGATCGTTCTGTTTTTGTTATAAGTCAGAAATGACAAGAAGTCTGCTTCCCGCAATACAAAGTCAATGGAGAGGTGTGGGCGTGGCCTAAATCACGCACGCGATCCGATAGACTTTGCGCGCTGCGCGGTTCGCATCACACGGCGCAAAACCAGACTTCATTCACCCCAATGGTAAGCGTATTTACACTTTCTGAATCGTTCCCCATTCTCTATATAGTGCCATTCACCATACAGAACACACAAATTCTGTAAACGAGTAACCGATTTCAGCAGGGTTGCCAGGTTTTCACAACAAAACCCGCCCTATTGCTATTCAAAACTAGTCCAAAAGTAGCCCGATCGCGTTTCGAGGGGGGTCCCCGTTAAAAAAAATTGCGTTTCAGGGGGTAAAATTCACGTTTTGTGGTGGGGTTCCTCTGGTAAAATTTGCTTTCCAGGGGCTAAATATTACCTTATTGGGGTCGTTTCAATCTGCGGCAAGAGTATAAAGGCAGCTCAAAAAATGCGAATTTTGTCATTGTTTTAGAGCACAGTGGATTATACATAACCGTAAGTCTAACATATTCATACTAAAATGCAAAAACTTTAAGAACTGTTTGTTCTTAAGCAGGTTTTTTAAGGGACAGTAATAGTGTTTTCACAACCTGTTATCAATCTGAACTGAATGTAAACAATGCCACTGAACCAAACGAAACTCAAATATTTTGCTGATTATTACTGCTGAAAATGGTCAATTATTGTCATGTTAGGGGCTGTACTAATCGGTCAGACCGGGAAAAACCTTTGGAGTACTATAGACTGCCAAAAGTTATAAGAGTGCAAAAAACTGTCTGAGGAACAAAAGGCGTTTGTGGTTGGTCAAACTGAATCAGGATTCAAATCTTGACAACATTTGTGTTTGTTTTTAATCAATTGTGGTCAGCTAGGTGAAACTGTAGGCCAATATCTTAATTAATACTGCTAGTACATACACTATATTGCCAAAAGAATTGGGACACCCCCTTCTAATGAAAAGGTTTGACTGCTTTAGTAACTTCCATGAGTACTACAAATCCTAATGTTTAATTATGTAATGATATTCAAGGGAATTGTGTGCTTCTAATTTTATAGCAACAGTTTGGACAGGACACCCTTTCTATTCTAATATGACAATGCCTTTGTGTATAAGACAAGGTTCATAGAAAAATGATTGATTCAGTCAGCGTGGAAGAACTTGACTGGTCTGCATAAAGCCAAGTCCTAATCCCAGCTGAACACCTCTGCTGTGACTTTAAATGCAGACCTTTAGCCAAAATCTCATCGCCAAACACCAATGACTTGTACACAGGGTTCGAAATTAACTTTTTTGATCACCAGCCAAAGTGGCTGGTAACTTTCTGAAGTTACCAGCCAATCAGAATTTCCATTAGACAAATTTTTACGTGGTGAAAATTAAGGATGCAACGGTTCAACCTACTCACGGTTCGGTTTGTATCACGGTTTTAGAGTCACGGTTTCGGTACGTTTCAGTACATGTGCTATGTTTAGGGAAAAAAAATTTAAAGTAAAGAAATACGAATAATCTATCTAACTAGAAGCAACAGCACAAATAAATACAATAGAGTAAAGATGCAATAAAATAAACTGATTTTTCGGGGTTTTTTTTAAGTAGGTCTAACATTAGTTTTTAGGTACAGAAAATATGCCGGGGCCCACCTCCTTCTCAGGTCAATTATACAAAGGCCCCCCTATGCCTGACATTTCCTCTAAAGGTGTTTATTTTTAAAAGTTTTTTATTAACCAAAACATTTGTTTTGCCTTTTTATTCTTCTAATGCATGTTATAAAAAACCTCAAACAAACAAACAAACTTTAAATTAAAAATTTTGAATTTAAAAGAAAACCCTCTGCTCAGTTCTAACTTTTTAACATATATACAGATTTAAATCTCCTGAATTCTTTAATTCAGAGATTCTTTACAACTTCAGAGTATTTTTTAAGCATTTAAGCATTCATTATAAAACACTCACAGGACAATAATTTTGACAACTACGAAAATACTTTAAAATTTCACACAAAAGTACTATGGATCAGAGCCCCTAAAGCATGAATAGTTTGTGAATCAATAGCGGATTTATGCGTGCCTAGACTCCGATATACAAGAGAGTCATACATTACACGCGAGTTCGTTAGTAGCCTACAATTACTCTGATCGTACCTTTACATTAGCACGATCGAGGGTTTGTTTCATGCAGCCAAGAGATGAAGTAGAGACCTGTTTTCCCGCGGGGGTATAGGTTACTTTTATGCAGGTTTTTGCGGGCGGGAGTGGGGCAAAACATAAATGTCGCGGGCGGGAGCAGGACGAAATAACATTTCTGCAGGAGTAATATTTGCGCGCGTTCTGAGGCGCGAGTTTGCGCGCTTCGGATGAGCGCACACACAGATCTTCTCACTTCTCACTGCGCGCGCGGGTTTGCGTCTTATGGCTCTTAAATGTTGAAACTGGCAAAGCTTAAATGAGTTTAGTTTAAATCCAGATAGCAATGTGTGCAGTTCAGGTATCACCTGCACACAAACGCTATCAGCACCCGGGAGACGACGGAATAATGACTGCTCATATTCCAGCATGCGGCACTCGCACTGAACAATAATGGTTTGTCCAGGGGACAAACGACCCAGAGCGTCTCTGACATGATTTGCATGATTGGCTCAAGCATCACCGGCCAAACTGGCTGGTAAGTTTTCATCAATACCCGCCAAAATGATTTTTAACCCGCATTTGGCGGGTTGGCGGGTGTTAATTTCGAACCCTGCTTGTACATACACTATGGACAAAATTACTGGGACACTCCCTTCTTTAAAAAAGACACTTCTAAAACTGTGGCACCAAAGATGAAAGCATAATTCATGAATATATAAATTGTATTTCCATCTCTGTTGCTCCAGTTTTGGAAGTGTCTAAAATCACTTAACCCATGTACAAGTCATTGGTGTTTGGTAATGAGTTTTTGGCTCAAGTTCTGCATTTAAAGTCACACACACAGGTGTTCAGCTGGGAATAGGACTTGGCTTTCTGCAGACCACTGACTGAATCAGTCATTTCTATTTGAACCTTGCTTTATACACAGAGGCACTGTCATGTTAAAATAGAAAAGGTTTGTGTTCAAACAGTTGCTATAAAGATTTAGAAGCACACAATTGCCTAGAATATCATTATATGCCTAAACATTAAGAATTGCACTCATAGAAATTACTAAAGTAGTTTAGCCATTTTTCATTAGAAGGGGGTTTCCTAATATGTTTAGCAATGTAGTGTATCTTGTACACCTAATAAATTTAGTTTGTCAAAATATTGCGCCCTTTCCTGCTTCCAAAGTCCTTCTCTATATGATTTAGCAGCTTCCACAAGCTTTTTCTGTGGTTTAGACAACATAAATTAGCAGAACAACATATTCAGTAGTACATTAACCATGCAATCCATGCTGTTGTTTACATTTGATTATGGTCAATATGGCCGCACATCTTGGACACAAATGCAAACCCTCTAGTTTTTCTATGAAATTTCTGCAAAAAAATCAATCTTGTGATCTTTGTTAAAGAACGTATAAAGGGAAAAGGTTCTTGAGATTATTAAAATATTGTTCTGTACATGTTGTGTTAGTAAAGTTTCTTAGCTAATGCCATAATGGATGTGTTTTGGATGTGTGTCTTCACAGGGATCTTCAAGATCGAAGATTCAGCTCACGTGGCTCGTCTCTGGGGTTTGAGGAAGAACCGACCGGCTATGAACTATGACAAACTCAGCCGCTCTATTCGGCAGTACTATAAAAAGGGCATCATCCGCAAGCCAGATGTCTCGCAAAGACTCGTCTATCAGTTCGTCCATCCGGTATAAGAGAGATAGCGAACTCAGCCACTGAGACCAGAACTCTATGAACTGACAAGCCCTCCTACACATTTCCTGGGACTATTTCTGGGTTTTGCATGACAGTGAAACCAAGAAAAAATATCAGAAAGTTCCAAGATTTCAGTCATTTTCTATGTATAAAATATATGACGTCCAATGTGTACTTGCACTCTTTTAAAAACTCTCGTGTGTCTGTTTATGCGTAGTATCAGCTTTGCACTGCTACTTTCTGTTACTTTAAGAAAATCCTGTCAAATAAATTATGATGTTTAACAGAAGCACTATGATTGAAATGAGCGAGACTTAGTAGATATTCTTCGAAGTTTGTTACAGGTTATTCGCAAGGTCTGCCTGTCATCTAATACTCAGCGTGTGAATCCTGCCAGCGTGTCTCTGAGCAAACCTTGGTTTCCCTGCCCATGATTTGCAGTGGAAAGACTCGAGTTTGTGTTAATCTCTGGCTGCCACCAAGCAAACATCCCCTTTTTTCTGGTTTGTGATTAATTGCACTGCAAACCTTTGAAGTCTGCCCATGTGAACTTTCTCTACGTTCTTCTGTAATCGCACCTCCCTGCTCACGTCAGGTTTCATTCTGATGCAAACGAGGGCTTACCGGCGGCCCGTGGATTTTCATACACTGCGTTTGTCACTCGTAACGGTTGATTGACAGGTTTAAGTCAGGAAGTCCGAGTTTAGGAGAGAAAAGCATATTGGGTTTTATTGTGGCTCTTGTATTTTGTAAATCTCTATTGTGAAGTCTAATCTAGAAGGTTCACATTACAGGCATTACGAAATATTATCCATACTTATACAGTAGTCAACATTTGGAATGGATCAAAAAAGTTCATCAAAGTTGTCCTAAGACCTAAGAGTATTGTTTTGGTTTTAGGACAACTTTGATGAAAGGTTTTGATCTACTTCAAATTTTGACTACTGTACAGTTATATCAAAGCCGAGAGGTAATTTTTCATGTACATTCAGTTGTTGTTCCTCATGCATTTTGCCTCAGTTTCTTTATTAAATATTCTTTTTCATTTTGTTGTGTCCTGGATATTTCACTTTATCCTTTACAGTAATCTTTTTAATACTATAGAATTAATAACAACTGATTTTTTGGATATGGTACTATAGTATAGTAGTTTTATATCAAAGTAAATTCAATCTTTTACTGTACTATAGTATGTTTGTTGTAAAAACTGAAAACATATGGGAGAACCTCATAAAATAATGTTTATTTTGCAATATGTTACTTTCATGACTTTTAATATTCTATCCAAATTCTCAATACTATAATGCATCCATTTTACTTTTTTGTTTACGTTTTGAGTTTTTTAATAAAATTAAGAGGATTTTTATATTAAATATATATATATATATATATATATATATATATATATATATATATATATATATATAGTATTATAAATAGTATCATATAAATATTAAGTAACATTATATATATATATATATATATATATATATATATATAATTAATTTCATTAATTAATTTATTATTTATTTACATTTGAGTCTAAGTTTGAGATTTTTCTGCTGAGATGTAAATGAAATGTATACAATTTTAAGATTTAATATTATACATATATATAATTTCATCATTTAAATTTTTTATTCCAGTAGTACTTAATGAATAAATAATTCATTATAATATTTTTAGGAAGAATAATAGTCATTAAAAAACATCTAAAAGCTTAATTTTATTTAAAAAAATGTGATCCTCGACCACAAAACCAGTTATAAGGGTACATTTTTTTAAATTGATATTTATACATCATCTAAAAAGCTGACTAATAAGCATTCCACTGATGTATGGTTCATACATCGTTTGAAAATCAGGAATCTGAGGTGCAGAAAATCCAAATATTGAGAAAATCACCTTTAAAGTTGTTCAAATGAAGTTCTTAGCAATGCATATTACTAATCAAAAATTAAGTTTTGATATATTTATGGTAGGAAATTTAAAAATCTATTCATGGAACATGATCTTTACATAATATCCAAATATTTTTTGGCATAAAAGAAAATGTATCATTTTGACCCAAACAATGTATATTTGGCTATTGTTACAAATACACCCATCTACTTAAGACTTACGTTTGTGGTCCAGGGTCACAAATATTACTTCTTTTTTCTTATCTATTGATTTTAAGTTGAAATATGACGGATTTACTCCAGACTGTTGGACACTAGTAAAGATCTTCTGCAATCCTGACCTCTAGTGGTGACCCAAAGCTTTGTATTTCACTCATTTGCATTGGTCTCAGATTCATGAGGGTTTTTTTTTTATTGTGAACTTGAATGGAACAGTTACTACACTGCCATGAAGAGTAAAACACATCAGTCCAGTCTAAACATACAGTATATATACATCACCTCCTCCATCCACAATCCATAACAGCTGAGCCTGAGTGCAGCTCTCAGGCTAAAAACAAGGCTACAGTGTTAAAAACATATGACAAATGAAATCACCATCGATTAGTATTAACATTGTTGCGCTAAATAAGGAGTTTGCCCACTGAATCAATTACGTATTGCATGTTAAAAGACATTCCCAGTCTCATAAACAGGCAAAAGGCAGAAGAATAAGCACTTGGACACACTTTTCAATAGCATCTTCCCAGATACCACTATGAACCACAGTTCAATGGTCATGAAATCATAACTAACATCCAGACTCAATAATCCTGAATTTGTTATATAATTAAATCCAAAAATGAACAAATAAGAATGCATTAGATAAATTAAACATCCTTGCCTTCCCCTTTTTTCAGAATTACAGTTCTGATTAATTAAGGATTTATTACAAATTAGGCTCGAAATTCCATCAGCAATCCTTTAGGATGAGAAAAAAAAAAAAAAAAAAAAAAATTATATATATATATATATATATATATATATATATATAAAAGAGTATAGTTCTCCATAGTTATGAGGTCTTACAATTTGTTCACAGGCTTTTACACTTTCTTAAAATAGGTTAAAAAAGAAGAAAAGATAAGAAAAAAAAAAAGAATTTAATTTAAGTGTTTTGAGGCATCATTTGCATCTTGACGCATTAAACTGACCCTATTTACACGTTTCTGCTCTCATTGTGCACAATTCATCAAGAATAATATGTTTGAAAAATAAAAATGCTCCGCCTCTACAAAGACTCTCCTCATCAAGCCCTTTAGTTTGTGAGCCCCTCCCCTCAGCCACATGGCTCCGCCCACTTCCCCGCGAGCCAATTAGCATAAAATCAAGTCCCGCCCTTATTGAATATCCTGCTTCACACATAAATATGTCAAATTATGTAAGCGAAATAGATGCCATTTCATGTTGATACACAAGAAAGGGCCACTAGGTTTAAGACAAAACCTCCACTTCAAAATAAAAGTCTAGTATACACATCGCATAGCCGATTCTCGCTATGCTAGGCTTCATAGACGGTGTTACATTAATAATGTTACAGGAGACCATACGCAAACACATGTCAGCAGCACAAGAATTCATACTGAACATGGCTACATGGACGCACAGAATCATTCCCTGCTCTCACTTGGGTACGATATGTGTTTTGGGATACTGTAGGCTTTTTTCGTTGCGGTATTAAGGAAATGCTGCGTAAAGCTTCTCAGCAAGTCAATCAGGCAAGGAAATTGTTTCTCTGAAATCTCCAAAAGTCTTTAAGGCCTTCTTCACCTCAAAAGGCAACTAAACAGGCTCAACGTAGTTTGCTGGGTACAAGCCTTGCTGACCGCTGTCCAACCGGCCTTTGCACCAACCCTGCTCGTCCTCATCCTCCAGTTTGGTCAGCTCTTCTCCTGCAAAAACATATGGATCTATGGTTAACATGAGCTTATAAAATTCAAAAGTATGCATTTTTTTAAAGAATAAAGCACTTATTTTGTAGTAGCTGTGGTAGTTTCATGTATTTGATCTTTCAGTGGATCATTGTTAAATAAAAGTATTCATTTCTGATCATCCAGAAGAAAACAATGTATTAAGAGCCAGGGGGTGAAAACTTTTGAACAGAATGGATATATATTTTTATTTTTTATTTTTTTTAGCCCAAATATCATATTTCTTCATTTAATACTGGCCTACAGATGCTACAGAGGATGCTTACATGTTTCTCAGAAGACAAAATAAGAGACCTTCAAATTCCAAAAGTTTCCACCCCACGCTCTTAATGCATTGTGTTTGCTTCTGGAGCATCAGTGAGAGTTTGAACCTTCTGTTATAGTTGTATAGTCCCTCAGTTGTCCTCAGTGTGAAAAGATGATCTCAAAATCATACAGTCATTGTTGGAAAGGGTTCAAATACACAAAAATGCTGAAAAACCAAAGAATTTGTGGGACCTGAAGGATTTTCAGGACAGACAAGGGACTCATGAACGGCTATGACTAAACAAAACACTGTTTCTTGAGAAGCAAATCAGCATATTAGAATGATTTCTACAGGATCGTGTGACACTGAAGACTGGAGAAATTATGCTGAAAATTCAGCTTTGCATCAAAGGAATAAATTACACTTTATATATTTTTTTTAATACAGAAAGGAGTCATTTTAAACTGCAAAAATATTTCAGAATATTACAGTTCTTACTGTATTTTTCGTCACATATGTGACCCTGGACCACAAAACCAGTCATAAGGTTAAATTTTACAAAACTGAGATGTATATATCATATGAAAGCTCAATAAATAAGCTTTCTATTGATGTATGGTTTGTTAGGATAGGGTAATATTTGGCCGAGATACATCTATTTGAAAATCTGGAATCTGAGGGTGCAAAAAAATCAAAATACTGAGAAAATCACCATAAAAGTTGTCCAAATTAAGTTCTTAACAATGCATATTACTAATCAAAAATTACATTTTGATATGTTTACAGTAGGAATTTTACAAAAAATCTTCATGGAACATGATCTTTACTTAATTTCCTAATGATTTTTGGCATAAAAGAAAAATCAATAATTTTGACCCATACAATGTATTTTTGGCTATTGCTACAAATATACCCCAGCGACTTAAGACTGGTTTTGTGGTCCAGGGTCACATATATGCAGCCTCAGTGAGACTTCTTTCCAAAACATCTTATTAATCTCAAACTTCTGAAGGGTATTTTGGGTTTTAATTAGCAATTTTCACCTGCTTTAAATGTGAGCTCATCTTGTTCTTGTCCATCGTAGTCATACAGCGCTCTTACTCGCACTCCTTTACTCTCCTCTTCAAATGGATTTCCGCCGCCGTTTGTTTCGCTGGCTGTTTGAGCCGCAGGTGGCTGCTCGTCATCGGACCATTCGGCAGAATACTGCTGGTTCTTCTCATAACTGCTCACGCTGAGAAGAGCAACAAGATAAGAGACGCTCAAATAAGTATCTTCATAGATTATATTATTAACAAAGAGCATAAATAGCACAAAAATATCAATACCTGCCCCGGCTGCTAGTCTGCGGTGTTCCCGGATCTATACCATGCGTGATTTGAGTCAGCATGACTCCATCGTGGTTCCTCTTCACCTTCTCCTTCTTATTAATGGAGTGGCCCAGCTCTGGGTTGAACTCCTGATTCAGAGACAGGATGGATTATAAGTAATACTCAGTAACTAGCACCAGATATGTCCCTCAGTGATCCCACATACGGACTTTACCTCAAACTGAGGCCAATTCATGTGCATGCCTGGTCCATGGACGTTGCTGAACCACTTGAGGTCTTCTTGAGCACTGGCTGAGGCGATGTTTCGCTCCAGTTCTCTGTAGATTGCAGCATAGCTGTAGAGATTGAATTATAGAGATTATTAAGAGACTGGTTTGGTAAATGCAATTTTCTTTTACTATATTCATTCATATTTAAATAGGAAGTTGGGACTGGACAATGAAAGGATGCTAAAATGATAATTTATGAATATTGTATATGGGCCAACATATATATTTAGAGAAAGACTGTAAATTGTGAAATTATATTTTTGTTAAAGTTTGAGGTTGGTATTATTTTTAATGTTCTGAACCAAAGAATTTGCGGGACCTGAAGGATTTTCAGGACAAACAAGGGACTCTTCACTAAAAAAATCTAAAAAAAAAAACAAAAAAAAAAAAACTGCTGTGTATCATTCAGGTAACAACACAATATTAAGAATCAAGGGCATGTAAACTTTTAATTTCTCTTGTGGACTATATGTAAACATCTTTTATGTGAAATATCTTATTCAGGTCGGTACTAAATAAACAATAACATGAATTTTGTATGATCCCACTTATTTTGGTAAAATAATTAACATTTTACAGTTTCTGAAAGGGAGGTGTAAGCTTTTGACCTCAACTGTAAATGACCTCAAAAGGCACGAAAAACTAAAAACTAAGTATATTTAGGAATGCATCTATGAATTTTATTTCAAATAAATGCTGTTCTTTTGAACTTTCTATTCATCAAAGAAGCTTTTCACATAAATATGAAGCAGCACAAATATTTTTAACATTGACAATAATAATAAGCAGTTTCTTGAGCAGCAAATCAGCACATTAGAATGATTTCTACAGGATTGTGAGAAAGAGAAAGAGAGAAGTGCCTTTTGCTCACCAAGGCTGCATTTATTTGATCAAAAATACAGGAAAAATGCATGCAAAAATGAATTTTCAGCATCATTTCTCTAGTCTTTAGAGTCACATGATCCTTCAGAAATCATTCTAATGTGCTGATTCGATGCTCAAGAAATTTCTTATTCCACATTTTTTGCTTAATTTTTATAGAAAACATGCATCATTCAGGATTGTTTAATGAAAAGAAAATTTTTATTCGAAATAGAAATCTTTTGTAACATTATAAATGTCTTTACTGTCACTTATCAACTGAATGCATCCTTGATGAATTTTTTTTTTTTTTAATAAAACCTTACAGACTCCAAACGTTTAAAACTACCAGGACACTATCATTTAGATTACCTAAAAAGACATGAAAAAACAAAACCCAAGTATGTTTATGATTGTAATATGTTTCTAGAAAGAGGAGGGGAAAGTCGCAGGAGACTAGATCTGTGATTTGTAGCTGACCTTTGGCTCTCTGTGAGGTTAAGATGGCGTTTGACATCCAGAAGCACTTCCCGAAGGAAGTTCAGCCTTTTCTCCTCAAACTGCTGGCACTGCTCGAACACCACGTCCATGTTCTCCATGTACTGTGGCGTGCACTTGCTCAGCTCATCAAGGTTTTTCTCGTATTTCTCTTTGGCCTGAAACACAAAACAAACAGTATATTAAATCCTCTGACTTGTTGTATATGAGATCCCATTATTATTTCAAATGTGAAGAGGTAAGCCATTTACATTGGAGATCAAAAGTTTACATATACCTTGCAGAATCTGCAAAATGTTAATTATTTGAGCAAAATAAGAGGGATCATACAAAATGCATATTATTTTTTTATGTATTACTGACCTGAATTAGATATTTCAAATAAATGATGTTTACATATAGTCCACAATGAAAATAATACTTGAATTTATAAAAATGTCCCCATCTAAAAGTATACTTACACTTGATTTTTAATACTGTGTTGTTACCTGAATGATCCACAGCTGTGTTTTTGTTTAGTGATAGTTGTCCCTTGTTTGTCCTGAACAGTTAAACCACTGCCATTCTTTAGAAGAATCCTTCAGGTCCCACAAATTCTTTGGTTTTTCAGCATTTTTGTGTATTTGAACCCTTTTCCAGCAATGATTGTATGATTATAAGATCCAACTTTTCACAGTAAGGACAACTGAGGGACTCATATGCAACTATTACAGAAGGTTCAAACACTCACTGATGCTCCAGAAGAAAAACTGTGCATTAAGAGCCGGGGCGTGAAAACTTTTGAATGGAATGAGGATGTGCACATTTTTCTTATTTTGGCTATATGTATTTTTTTAAATTTACCCTGATCTTCAAATTCAAAAGGATTTCACCCAAGTTTTTCAATGCATTATGTTTCGTTCTTAAGCATCAGTGAGCGTTTGAACCTTTTGTAATAGTTGCATATGAGTCTCTCAGTTGTCCTCAGTGTGAAAAGATGGATCTCAAAATCATGCAGTCATTGTTGGAAAGGGTTCAAATACACAAAAATGATGAAAAAAAAGAATTTGTGAAAACTGAATGGTTTCTCTGAAGAACAGCGGGCAGTTTAACTATTCAGGACAAACAAGGGACTCATGAACAACTATCACTAAATAAAAAAACACAGCTGTGGATCCTTCAGGTAACAACACAGTATTAGGAATCAAGTGTATGTAAACTTTTGAACAGGGTCATTTTTATAAATTCAGCTATTATTTTCTCTTGTGGACTATATGGATACGTCTTTTATGTGAAATAGCTTATTCATCTTATTTAGGTCAGTACTAAATAAAAAAACAACATGCATTTTGTACAAGAGCATGCATACATTATCTTAACTGACTAATGTGATTACATAAGTTGGTTTTATTGATGCAGATGGGATGGTTTCATAGATAACTACAGCTGTCACTCAGCTGTCCAGCTTGTCTTTTGTACTGTGTCTCAGCTGATTCCTCTGGGACTCTGGGTTAAGTGTGTCTAATGGATGCTGGGTTAGGGTAAAGGCTAATGAATTGGCTGTACACTGTGTGTAAGAGCCATTTATTGAACGTCCCTGTGTTGTTTCGCATTAAATGGTCCAAAGGCAAAGTAGTAATATGAAAGTAAGCTCTGGGGAGTCAGACCTGCTGGTATAATGAATAGCGGATGAAATTGCTCGAGGATATTTCCATGCGTTGCCGTCTGTTGCTTCTTTTGTGGTGAGACTTAAAGGCTGATTTTTTTTGTTCACAGGCGGGTGAGAGAAATGTCACATAAAGTGCAACATGAATTTACATAAAATACATTGGCTGAGGATTCCAGGTAAACATTTTTATGGATACTGCTAAAACAGAAAACCAAATATGGAATGGTAAGATTTTTAACGCTTTTTTAAGTCTCTTCTACTCACCAAGCCTGCATTTATTTTTTCCAAAGTACAGAGAAAAAAAACAGTAAAATTGTGAAATATTTGTACTATTTAAAATAACTTCTTTCTATTTGAATATATTTTAAAATATTTATTTATAAAATTATTCCTGTGATCAAAGCTGATTTTTTTGCATCCTTCAGAAATCATTCTAATATTCTGATTTGCTGCTCCAAAAACATTTATTATTATGATGTTCAAAACAGCTGAGTAGAATTTTTTCAGATTTCTTTGAATTTAAAGTTCAGAAGAACACAATTTATTGGAAACAGAGAACTTTTGTAACATTATAAATGCCTTTATCATCACTTTTGATCAATTTAAACCATCTTAGCTAAATAAAAGTATTACTTTCTATAATTTCTTTCCCAAAAGTTACAAAAGCTTTTTGTTTCAGATGAATGCTAATCTTTAAATCTTTCTATTCCTCAAAGAATCCTGAAAAAAAAAAACAAAAAAAAAAAACAGCAAATCAGCATATTAAAATTTCTGGATCATGTCACACTAAAGACTGGAGTAATGACGCTGAAAATTTAGCTTTGATCACAGGAATAAATTGCATTTTAAAATATATATTACATAAAAAGCTGTTATTTTAAATAGTAAAAATATTTCACAATATAGCTGATTTTTTGGTTTAAATAAATGCAGGCTTGGTGAGCAGAAGAAAAAAAAAACTAAAAAAATCTTACTGTTAAAAAACTTTTGACTGGTAGTGTATGCCATGCATGCAATTTCAAGGCATTGCTCCAGCCGTGGCCTAATGGTGAGAGAGTTGGGCTTGTAACCCAAAGGTTGCCGGTTCGATTCCCACACCGGCAGGAATTGAAGGTGGGGATTGTGAATGAACAGCGCTCTCAACGCTCTCCCCGGGCGTTGGAGAAATGCCTGCCCACTGCTCCAGTGTGTGTGTGTGTGTGTGTGTGTGTGTGTGTGTGTGTTCACTTCTCACTGCTGTGTGTGTGCACTTGGATGGGTTAAATGCAGAGGGCCAATTTCGAGTATGGGTCACCATACAATATGTCGCGACTTTCACTTTCAGTTACTCCACATTGACTTTTAAGTGCATAACTGAACATAACTTTTCGGTTTGTTTATGCTATGAAATTGCATTAAAAATGCATGTTGTGCATTATGCATTAGCATGCACTATTTTCTTGCCTGACCTTCTGAACGTCGTTTTTGCACTTGTCCAACTTCTCCTGGAGTTTCTTTTGCTGATCTGTTGTGACAGACGCCTCTCCTTTGCTATTGGCCTCCCTTGTAGATGCAATTTTTTCTTCCTTGCAGACCATGTGGTATGTTTTCTTTGCCGTTTCCAACTGAAAATTGAAGATAAGATGAACTTGATAAGCATTAGCACTTAAAGTCAATTGTTTGTAGTTTCAAGTGAGGATATTTCCAAGATATCTTGTGTTCCAAGTCAAGATCTAACATTAAAGATGCATTAAGCATTATCTATGGTTATAAGTGGAATATAACCTTACCTCTTTGAGTTTTTTGGCCCAAGGTTTCTGGGCTTTCCGGAAACCCTCCTCCGCCTCTTTGGTTTCTTTAAAGCCGCCCATCATTTGTTTGTGGTAGGCCTCTTTCTGCCAGTTCTTCACCTTCTCTAAGTCCTCGTTCACCAGGTTATTTTTCACCTCCTGGTGCAAGTCGCTCACCTTTTCTGCTTCTGTCATCAGAGCGACCCAGGCTCTCTCCAAAGTCCCATACTGCGGCCCTGCATGTGGCAATAAACAATGTGTTAAAACTGATTGAGTGAGAAAGCGAGGTCAAAAGCAAAGCTTTTTTAGCTTAAGAAGCAACAAAACATTTCGCTTTCAAGAATGTCACTTTAAATCCATTCAAGGATTTCTGTGCACACATCATCAATCTTTCAGCACCTCTCTCCACTAGCTGCCTCCACCTCTTGGACCAATCGGTGAGCTGCTGGGCATACGCCTTCTCGATCTTGGCACGCTCCTGTATGCAACTCATCATGTCATTGCAGAGTCGATGGCCATCCTCGATTCGCTTTACTGTACGCTTGTAGTTCCCAACCTGAGAAACATAAGATACATAGGTCAAGTCCTGGACAGAGCAGTAGTAAAGCATTAGAGCTAAATGATCTGTAATTCAATTGAAAACAGAGACTGTCCACTTTTTCAGTGTCCTTGGCTCTGGAAATACAGTATTTCTTCATAGGGGTTAAAAAAACAATCAAAACCAAATTTTATTTAATGTAAAATAAGAGTGGGCCATATACAGTTGAAGTCAAAAGATGTAAATTATTTTACCAAAATAAAAGGAATCAAACAAAATGCATGGTATTTTTTTATTTAGTACTGACCTGAATATGATATTTCACATAAAAGTTTGATCTGTCCTGAACAGTTAAACTGCCGCCTTCTTTGGTTTTTCTGCATATTTGTGTATTTGAAACCTTTCCAACAAAGACTGCGTGATTTTGAGATCCATCTTTTCACACTGAGGACAACTGAGAGACTCATTTGCAACTATTACAGAAGGTTCAAACGCTCACTGATGCTCCAGAAGGAAAAAACTATGCATTAAGAGCCAGGGGGTGAAAACTTTTTGATTTTGAAGATCAGGATAAATTTAACATATTTTGTCCTCTGGGAAACATGTAAGTTTCTTCTGTAGCTTCTGAAGGGCAGTACTAAATGAAAAAATACGATACTTAGGCAAAATAAGAAAAATTGTACACATCTTTATTCTTTTCAAAAGTTTTCACCCCCGGCTCTTATAGCAATATGTTTCCTTCTGAAGCATCAGTGAGCATTTAAACCTTCTGTAACAGTTGCATATGAGTCCCTCAGTTGTCCTCAGTGTAAAAAAAATGGATCTAAAAATCATTCAGTCATTTTTGGAAAGGGATTAAATACACAAAAATGCTGAAAAACCAAAGAATCTGTGGGACCCGAAGGACTTTTCTGAAGAACATGAAATGTAAACATCTCTTATGCAAAATATCTTATTCAGGTCAGTACTAAATAAACAATAACATGCATTCTGTATGATCCCTCTTATTTCGATCAAATAATGAACATTTTGCAGATTCTAAAAGGTGTATGTAATCTTTTGACTTCAACTGTATAGTAGGTTGCTTTTACAGACATAGCCAAACTTCCTAAACAAAAATATAATAATAAATATATGTTAGATACATTTCTACTGCAGTCTGCTCTATAATATATAGCAGATAAATCAACAATGACACAGTTTTACTTCTAATACTATGCTAATACCATGCTGATCAATATAATGTTTGGCACACTTCCACATCAATGACAGTTGATTAGTCAATATGATACAACATCACGTGACAGTCGCTAACAGCATGTTTGGCATCTAATCAACCACTTAAACTTCACAGCCATGGCTGGCTGTACAAATGAGATATTTAACATACATGGGTGATTAATAATATGCAAAAACAGCATGTAGTAAGATTTAAGCCTGACCTCCCAGAAACTGTCAGTGGTCTCGTCGGACATGGCGTACTCATCGTAGGCACCCGACATGCTGTGAGATTTGGCAGAGCAGGACTGAAGCTAATGAATGAAATTCACCATGTACTGGAGAAAAGAGAAAATGACGAAGTGGTGAGAACATAACAGGACCTCATACATTAAAATTATGCTTTGTTAAATACATTTATACTATCAAAATATCAACTTGGGCCATGCATTTAGTAATTCAAAAGAATAGTTTACTGAAAAATGCATTGGATGCACTGCAGTGAATGGGTGCCGTCAGAAAGACAGTCCAAACTGGTGATAAAAACAAACTCAACATTAAGATGTTTTTTTAACTTCAAACTGTTGCTACCAGCTAAAATATAAGTCATCTGTCCAAAATATTGACTTCAGCAGTTAAAAAGTTTTCTTGTCTGAATCAGGAGAAAAATCATGAATCATTTACAAGCAGTAAAAAACTGTTATGGCTAAACAAATATGGTGGTGGATTTTGATGTAAGCGCTATGGCTTTTTATGCTAAATCACTGACAAAAAGAAAACAAAGTGGAGACCAAAACAGCCCTGGAGGAATCTTTTAGCAATCATGTGGAAACTAGATCTGTTGTTCTGGACATGTACGCTCTCAGACGGATCTGCAAGGTTGTTTTAAACCAATATAGTTCCTCCACTAACCCAATATTTCTGTGAGCAGTGATTCATGAAAAAGTCATTTCAACCGAATCAAAACAGAGACGCTGTCTGACAAAGCCAGTCGTTGCAATTTCCTATACAACACAGGGAATATTTGTAATAGTAATGGCTTAAGTTATGTTGTTTGTGTTTGTCTAAACCCAGACAATACCTAATTTAATCTGTTAAAAAGAAAACTTCATTAAAATGTTATTTTTGCACGTACACAACAATCAAAAACCTGCTAATGTGACAGATTAATTAAGTAGAGATCAATGTGATTTTGTATGTTCTACTATATATATACAGTCGTGGCCAAAAGTTTTGAGAATGACACAAATATTAGTTTTCACAAAGTTTGCTGCTCAACTGCTTTTAGATCTTTGTTTCAGTTGTTTCTGTGATGTACTGAAATATAATTACAAGCACTCCATACATTTCAAAGGCTTTTATCGACAATTACATGACATTTATGCAAAGAGTCAGTATTTGCAGTGTTGGCCCTTCTTTTTCAGGACCTCTGCAATTCGACTGGGCATGCTCTCAATCAACTTCTGGGCCAAATCCTGACTGATAGCAACCCATTCTTTCATAATCACGTCTTGGAGTTTGTCAGAATTAGTGGGTTTTTGTTTGTCCACCTGCCTCTTGAGGATTGACCACAAGTTCTCAATGGGATTAAGATCTGGGGAGTTTCCAGGCCATGGACCCAAAATGTCAACGTTTTGGTCCCCGAGCCACTTAGTTATCACTTTTGCCTCATGGCACGGTGCTCCATCGTGCTGGAAAATGCATTGTTCTTCACCAAACTGTTGTTGGATTGTTGGAAGAAGTTGCTGTTGGAGGGTGTTTTGGTATCATTCTTTATTCATGGCTGTGTTTTTGGGCAAAATTATGAGTGAGCCCACTCCCTTGGATGAGAAGCAACCCCACACATGAATGGTCTCAGGATGCTTTACTGTTGGCATGACACAGGACTGATGGTAGCGCTCACCTTTTCTACTCCGGACAAGCCTTTTTCCAGATGCCCCAAACAATCGGAAAGAGGCTTCATCGGAGAATATGACTTTGCCCCAGTCCTCAGCAGTCCATTCGCCATACTTTTTGCAGAAGATCAATCTGTCGCTGATGTTTTTTTTGGAGAGAAGTGGCTTCTTTGCTGCCCTTCTTGACACCAGGCCATCTTCCAAAAGTCTTGGCCTCACTGTGCGTGCAGATGCGCTCACACCTGCCTGCTGCCATTCCTGAGCAAGCTCTGCACTGGTGGCACTCCGATCCTGCAGCTGAATCCTCTTTAGGAGATGATTCTGGTGCTTGCTGGACTTTCTTGGATGCCCTGAAGCCTTCTTAACAATGCAGTGGAAAGTTTTTTTTGGGATTAAGTAAATTTTTTGGCAAAGAAGGACTATGCAATTCATCTGATCACTCTTCATAACATTCTGAAGTATATGCAAATTGCTATTATAAAAACTTAAGCAGCAACTTTTCCAATTTCCAATATTTATGTAATTCTCAAAACTTTTGGCCATGACTGTGTATATATATATATATATATAATTATTTTTTTTTTGTAACAATATAAACTACCATCTAAAAGTTTGGCGTCAGTCAATTTTTATTCTTTCTTTTTTTCATACAGAAATTCATACTTTTATTCACAAAGGATGTGTTAAATTGATTAAAAGTGATAGCAAAGACTTATATTGTTACAAAATATTTATATTTTGAATAAATGCCATTCTTTTTTTATTCCTGTTATTTTTTAAACCTTTTTTTATTCATGAAGAATGCTGAAAAAAATCCAACATTGATAATAACAGTAATTAATCAGGATATTAGAATGATTTTTGAAGAATTATGTGACACTGAAAACTGATGTAATACCTGACAAAAATTCAGCTTTGCATCACAGGAATAAATTATATTTTTAAATGTATTAATATAGAACACCATTATTTTAAACTGTAATAATATTTCACAATATTACTCTTTTCTGTATTTTAAATCAAGTAAATACAGCCTTGATTAGCATATAATAATTTTTTTAAAAACATTAAAAATCATATTGATCCCAAACTTTAAGCCACAGTATATATATATATGTTTATATCCATTTTATATACTATATTTTCACTCAAAGAGAAGTCACTTAAAACAAGTTTTGAACACAAAGGTGTCATCTGACGAGGCTACACAAATTATTCAGTATGATTAAATCACACAGCCACCTTAAATCTGGCCACATTATGCTTGAAAACAAAGCTTCAGTTTGTGGCCTGATTGTATCATGATAATTTATTTTTCTATCAGTGATTGACGACTATCTCGTCACAGTGACAGACATCAAAGTGAAAACACTGAAGAAAATTAACAAAAACCTGTAGAGAACAGACAAATCCAATGCCACAATATCACACAAACACAACCTTGAATGCACAATAAAATCGTAAGACATCTAGTATAACCTTGGAAGAAAATTTATGAACGCCATTCTATGGCTCGCTGAAGGCATACCAAGAAAAGAACAAAACCGACATTGACAAATGACTCAAGTGATTTCTGAGTGTTTGCATTGATAATAAAATTATAGGTGAGCCCTTATGATGTCACGCCATTATTCAGACCTGAAAGGGATGTTCTGATTTACGAGCCTCAGTTATTTATTAAGACTCTCAAAGGGGGCTGAATAATAATTGGTTCAACTGAAACCAACAAATGTGAAAACAAAAACAATGATGTGCAACACGAATGCACCAACAGTGATATCAAAAGTATAAAATCATAACCTTTGAAAAGTGCTTTGATCATAAGATTAAGCATTTAAATATCACCTTCCTACAATAATAGACATTGATAGGAGACATACAGTGAAAACTGATAGGCATATGCATTTATTGTAAGTATCTGTTATGAAGATTCCATCGATTACAATCAGATTTTCTAACTTTTAAGGCCACATAAACATCAGCATCTGCACTAAGTCTGAATAAAACTGAGGTGTTTGAGCTCCATATCCTCACTATATGAGCCATAAAAGCCTGATGTATGAAATATGATAATAAAAAAAGAAGAAAAAATATATAGGTTAGTTTTTAAACAGTAAGATTTTAATGTTTTTTAAAGAAGTCTGTTCTGCTCACCAAGCCTACATTTATTTGATTCAAAGCATATAGCAAAAACAGTAAAATTCTGAAATATTTTTACTATTTAAAATAACTGTTTTCTATTAGAAAATGTTTTAAAATGTAATTTATTTTTGTGATCAAAGCTAAATTTTCAGCATTCAGCACTACTCCAGTCTTCAGTGTCACATGATCCTTCAGAAATCATTCTAATATGTGACCCTGGACCACAAAACCAGTCTTAAGTCGCTGGGGTATATTTGTAGCAATAGCCAAAAATACATAGTATGGGTCAAAATTATTGATTTTTCTTTTATGCCAAAAATCATTAGGAAATTAAGTAAAGATCATGTTCCATGAAGTTTTTTGTGAAATTCCTACTATAAATATATCAAAATGTAATTTTTGATTAGTAGTATGCATTGTTAAGAACTTAATTTGGACAACTTTAAAGGTGATTTTCTCAGTATTTTGATTTTTTGCACCCTCAGATTCTAGATTTTCAAGTAGGTGTATCTCGGCCAAATATTGTCCTATCCTAACAAACCATATATCAATAGAAAGCTTATTTATTGAGCTTTCATATGATGTATACATCTCAGTTTTGTAAAATTTAACCTTATGACTGATTTTGTAGTCCAGGGTCACATATGCTGATTTGCTGTTTTAGAAACATTTTTTATTAGTAGTATTACTATTTAAAACAGGATTCTTTGATGAATAGAATTATCCAAAGATCAGCATTTATCTGAAATAAAAAGATTTTGTAACATTATACACTTTACCTTTCAAAAGCTTGAAGTATATATATTTTTTCTTTTTTTGGGAAAGAAATTACAGAAATGAATACTTTTATTTAGGAAGTTAATCAAAAGTGATGAGATTTTTATTTCAGATAAATGCTGTTCTTCTGAATTTTCTATTCATCAGTAATAAATGTTTTTTGAGCAGCAAATCAGAATATTAGAATGATTGCTGAAGGATCATGTGACTGAAGTAATGATGCTAAAAATTCAGCTTTGAAATCACAGGAATAAATTACATTTTAAAATATATTTAGATAGAAAACAGTTATTTTAAATATTAAAAATATTTCAAAATTGTACTGTTTTTGCTGTACTTTGAATCAAATAAATTCAGGCTTGGTGAGCAGAAGAGACATTAAAAACATTAAAAATCCTTACTTTTTGACTGGAAGTGTATCTATAAAAAACCTTTTAAAAAATATTTTGTCTAAAGCTTCAAAAAACGTTACAGGGTTAAAAAAAAATTATAGTGCAAGTTGCTTAAAAACAATTTGGCAAAATGGCCTCAGTTTGGGCAGCATGTTCAGTTAATCCATTCAAAGTGACATTTAATCATTGCACATGACTCTATTTGGCACATTAAACAAAAGGACTGTAAAAGTGGTTTGGGCGTCCTAATTATTGATTGACTCAGATCATAGCAACATTGAAAACATTGCATCACAAATCCATAAATCATGCCACATTATTTAATCAATTTCAATATTTAGATCTATATTTAGATTACATTGTCATCCAATAACTCACAGATAACCTTATCTCGAGATTTAACATCAAATTATGTGAGACGGTATTGGATAACACAAGCACAGTCAAATACAATCCACACGCCAATCGAACAAAGGTCACGGCATGTATGCACTAAAATAGACAAAAACACTTTAACCAGTTGCATATGAGCATCATTTTAACTCTCATAAACTCAATGAATCATACCTTGAATGCAATGCAAGGTGCATAAAAGCGTCTGCCAAATGCATGAACGTAAACATGAGTCGGGCAGTCAAAAACAAAACCCCACGCTACTCCCAAACAAAGCTCTCACATGCATCATCTCCTCCATACTGATGACGAACGCTCCAGCCATGACAAAAGAGGAAAAGCAACAAAAGGCTCACCGATCCCCCCCGTTCAGCCAGGGCACAGGCTGCCTTCAGATACCAGGCACGTGGGACCCTCCACCCCCTAAAACCAACCCAACCGCCGCTCCACTCCACACTTTTGTTCAGTTTCGCCTCTTTCTTCCTGGGTTAAGCGTTTCGTTAGGATTTAGAGTAACTGCAGATGCAGTCAAACTCACTGTATCTCTAATGCTGGGTAGTTAAAAATGCTTCTTGGTGGATAAAGTGGGTGTTTACAAGTGCAGCAGTGTGTGTGTGTGTGTGTGTGTGAGAGAGAGAAAGAGAGAGAGAGAGAGAGAGAGAGAGAGAGAGAGAGAGAGAGAGAGAGAGAGAGAGAGAGAGAGAGAGAGAGAGAGAGAGACTAATAACATTTGACTTGAATTATTCTGACAGAGTGAGATTGGGGGGGCCTCAGACTGACGGGGGACTGAATTCAGCTTTAAGGCTTTTATTTATTTTCAACAAAAACAACACTGGAGACACAATATTTGGTCCTGTTTTAATGGATTCCTTTTAGAATTATGGTTTTATAGCATTTAAAGTTATATAGGAATAGTATGATGAATAAATTATAGAATAGCTAGATGCATGCTAGAACAGAGTATTTAATACAGCAATGTTAATGATTGATGAACGAGTTTCTGTGTTATAAAAACATAATGTCTACTGGAATGTTGATGACTGTTTACTATACTAACCTAAAGCTTAGTGTGCGTTACTTATTTCTTACCAGGCCAGAAATGGAGTTGAGTATTAAGTTAATAGATTAAAACAGTCCTAAATATACTCTTTCAAAAGCTTGATATTAATGTTTTTGAAATAAGGCTTTTTTGCTCACCATGGCTGCATTTATTTGATTAAAAATACAGTAAAATCGGGAACATTGTGAAATAATATTACAATTTATAAAAACTGTTTTCTATTTGAATATATTTTAAAGTGTAATTTATTCCTGTGATGCAATGCTGAATTTTCAGCATCATTACTCCAGTCTTTAGTGTCACATGACCCTTCAGAAATCATTCTAATATGCTGATTTGCTGTTCAACAAACATTTATGATTATTAAAAAATAATAAAGCTGTGTATTAATGAAGCTGCTTAATATTTTTGTGGAAACCGTGATACATTGAAGGATTCCTTAATGACCAAAAAGTTCAAAATAACAGTATTAACAGCATATTTCAATCTTTTGTAACATGAAAAGTCTCTACTGTAACTTTTAATCAATTTAATGTTCTAGTTCAATGAGAGCAATTTAAAGGGATGTATATATATATATATATATATATATATATATATATATATATATATATAAAATGCATGTATATATAAATATATGGACCTCAAAACTTAAGTCTTAAATAGCACAGGTATATTTTCTAGCAATAGCCAAAAATACATTATATGGTTCAAAATTATACATTTTTCTTTTATGCCAAAAATCATTTGGATATTAAGTAAGGATCATGTTCCAGATATTTTGTAAGTGTCCTACTTTAAATACATCAAAACCTAATTTTTGATTAGTAATAAACATTGCTAAGAACTTAATTTGAACAACTCTAAAGGCGATTTTCTCAAAATGTAGATATTTTTGCACCCTCAGATTCCAGATTTTCAAATAGTTGTATCTCGGCCAAATATTGTCCTATCCTAACAAACACATCAATTGAAAGCTTATTTATTTAGCTTTCAGATAATGTATAAGTCTCAATTTAAAAAAAACTGACCCTTATGACTGGTTTTGTGATCCAATGCCACATATATGAAAATATAAATATATCAAAACATTAAAAACAAACATTGCACTGGAATTTTTCAGCACTACAGAATATCCTGAATAATAATGTCATCATCAGGTGGAAACAGTGCTGAATGGAGTCTGACAACATCATCAGATGCTCAAAGGAATGCCGTTACGTCTGTGTTCAGATAACTTATCTGAAGCTGCTGGTCAAAGTCTGAAGGTGTAGTACAGTTATGTATGCATGCCGACAGTCCTCAAACATCACCTTCAATCACAGCTAAAGAGAAATCGAGCTAAGAAAACAAAATGATGCTAAAAGTTAGAGATAACTTAAGATATGTGTTTTTAATGGGGGTGTTTTAAAGTGTGAGCTCTTAAAATGGATTATTGTTTTTATAAAATGTAAGAAAACATGTTAAATGATGCTGTGTTACATATACGTAAAATCTGCGGTACGTTTCTCTAGTATGCCTCAAAACACCAACCTCACTTGAGGTAGACGGGAAAAGGATGGAGTGAAGACGGACGTTATGAGAGACGAGTGAGGAGGAGAACTGACTTTTATTGATCAGAGTCAGCAGGAGGAACAGCATGAGCAGCAAAAGAAGTCAAGCCCACACATGCACACTCAGTATCTTTATGGCAATGCTGTGGTACTTATAAAAGAGGCTACTTTGGTGGTAATTTTATGAACAGAATTTTACAATTTTATATGCAATATTTAAAAAAATTAAACTAACTTTAAAAATACTAATTTTCATATTTATACTTTTTAATATTTTTGATTAAAAAATGATAAATACAACTATATTATACATTTTATTTTTTCTGTTTTATTTCCATTTCTATCACTGTTAAAATAAAAAATGCAGTTGTAACCTGATGCAGTCAGGTTGATTTAATTATAATAAATAATACAATAAAAATGATAAATAATAAATATACAAATTCATTTAATACAATAATAAAAACATGTAAAATTTTAAATAATAATAATCTTTAATTTATTTGTATGGTTACCTTTCAAAGGATTTTTACAGTCTATTTATCTATTTTCTATCTATTTTTTTCTATTTATCCTATGAAACTGTCGAATGAATGCCTTCAGTGAATACTGACCCACAATGTAATCATAATCTGACCTGTAATAACTTATAAAGCCCCTAAAATTTTCTTGCTGCTGTACATCTGCAGTGACTGCATCTCTGCAGTCCTCCACTGCAGCACTCCTGAGACCTGCAGATCAATAAAGCCAAGCTCAGCCTATACATTGCTTCCATAACAGAAACATACAAACACTTCCAGATCACAGAGCCTGACGACTCCAGCTTCACAGAATTCTGATGCTTGTTAGTCATTTATTTAAACACATTCCCCAGCCTTTATATGTTCACTTACTAAAAACTTTGTCATGCTTTCAGCTACCAATAAAAGTCCAGCAGTCTCACTGTCATTTTACCACATGCCCACCTAACACAGAACATTCTGTCAAGGACAAGGTTCTCTCAAAGTTATGAACAAACATTCATCTAGTAACATTAATAGAATGTTCATTCAAAGTGGTTTTTGAAAACATTCTCAACGCATTGTTTATGGAACGTTTTCTGAAACAATTTAAAATTCAAGAGTAATGTTCACATGCTTGACCCAAAAAACTGTAATTTTTTTTAAATTGAGAATTATACATCATCTGATAAATAAGCTTTCCATTGATGTCTGGTTTATTAGGATAGGACAATATTTGGCCGAGATACAACTATTTGATAATCTTGAATCTGAGGGTGCAAAGAAATCTGAATACTGAGAAAATCGGCTTTAAAGTTGTCCAAATGAAGTTCTTAGCAATGCATATTACTAATCAAAAATTAAGTTTTGATATATTTATGGTAGAAAATTTACGAATAATTTCGATAATTTTGACCTTTACAATGTATTTTTGGCTATTGCTTCAAATACACCCATGCTACTTAAGACTGGTTTTGTGGTTCAGGGTCACATATTGTCTCTAACTTTTAACATTAAATAATCAGCTTTCAAAAATGAGGTTTTCATAACTTAATGGGAACATTTGCACAACGCTCTTAGAACATATATTGTTAGTTGGGAACCACATTTCCTGCACAGTCAACAAAGAAAAATAGCAAATTCCAATACCAAATTATTATTTTGCTTTTGTAAAAGTAATCTACTTCTCTCTTTCTCTCACTCTTGACTGATAAAAATACTATACAACAGTTTTGCATTACTACCAGAATTTTATTTTTCAAAGTAAACTGTAAAGATTATTGTCGTACATTCAGTTCTTCAAAATTTCACATTTATTTCCATCTTTTGCTATTCCTTTGTAATTATTTATGAAATCCACAAGCAATTTCTGAGTCAAAACTCCCAGCAAATCCTACACCTGTTTTCATTTTCAGTGCACGTTTGCCATTTCTGAAAATGCAAGAGTGGCGGGATTATGATCAGCTGTTTTTCTGAGCCCAGGACTGATGAATAATTCATGGCTTTCAGTTAACGGATCTCAGCGGCAACCTTTTCTAGAGTCCCTGCATACCCACATACGTCAAGGCTCGTATAACTTGAGCCACGTTGGCTGTATTTTCTCTCGGTTGGCTGAAATGCTTCATCATGCATGTGTGATGTGACTCCAGATCTGATGTTACAACTCATGATGCTGATTTCCTCACACATGACCACTTCAGGTTCTCACAAAGGCGCATGAGACGCTGTACGGACATCTATTCTAGATAAACATATAATAAATGTTTAAAAGTAAACCCTACACCAATTTCCTCCCATGTATTTTTTTCTGCATATAAATGAGTGATTTTCTATCCTTTATTCTCAGTAAGTCACCGGCTTCTCTTTAATGTCTGCAGCTATAAATAAAGTATATTCAAGCGGCACCCTACGCCGAAACTAAACACCTCTCTCCCAAAAGCTCTCCACACAGCCAACAAAAACAGGCCGGATGTCCTCACACACGGAGGTTGTCTCCTAACATGCTGCCCTGCACAAGTCAACACAATTTCAGCATATCGGCTCCACATCGAGCTGATTAGAGCAGTCCTGAAAGGTGACAATACTGAAAAAAAAGAGAAGACGTAATTTCCTGAGCTGAGAGGGAAACTTCACCGCATCCTCAAGCAACACTTGTGATACTGAGAGAAAAGCTTCATGTTACAGCAAAAGAGGCTGGATATAGAAGCCACTTAACCATAATGCATGATATCACATTATTGATGTGATACTTACAGACATATTTGCAGAACTGGTGTTTGATGCAATTGGAATTTCATTCACACAATTTTTTAGCTTTTGATCTTTCCAATACTACATTTCACCTCAATTCCAAGTGAATAAATTATATCTTGAAAACAAATTCATTATTAAAAACAAATGAATTAAGAAAAACAATAATGATTTTAATTGCATTATTTATGTGATGATTAAGTACATTTTATTCTCAAATTATCATTTTCATAATGCATCTAAATGTTTTTTTGCAAATTCTATTGCTATCGATATTTACAGTAGATTCTGTTCTATTAAAGTTACTCTATTATATTAAAAAGTACTAAATTGCAATTTTTATTATAAAATAATTTACATGAGCAAAAATCAAAGCCAATGCAATAAATAAATTATATAAAATAAGTTTATAAATAAATTATGTTAATAAGTAAATATTAATATATCATTATTTTTCGCAAAATAAAAATCTGCTGAATTTACTTTGAAACATTCACTAGTAAATTTCACAAATAATTACCAAAAAAAGCAAGTAACACGTTGAATTAAACATGAAATTCTTAAGTAGAAAGACTAAAGTTGTATTTCCTTGACCCTGGACCACAAAACCAGTCATAAGGAAATTAAAGGAATGAAATTGAGATTTATACATCATTTAAAAGCTGAATAAATATGCTTTCCATTGATGTATGATTTGTTATGGACAAGATGACAATATTTGGCTGAGATACAACTATTTGAAAAGCTGGAATCTGAGAGTGCAAAAAAAATCTAAATATTAAGAAAATCGCCTTTAAAGTTGTCCAAATGAAGTTCTTGGCAATACATATTACTAATCAAAAAATAAGTTTTGATTCATTTAGGGCAGGAAATTTACAAAAAAATCTTAATGGAACATGACCTTTACTTAATATCCTGATGATTTTTGACATAAAAGAAAAATAGATCATTTTCACCCATATTGTTGGCTATTGGCTAGTATACCTGTGCTTTATAAGACCTATATAGGTTTTGCGGTCCAGGGTCATATATAATATAATTTCGTTTGATTTTGGAGTGAAATATAACCTGGACATACTGCATTCTTAACAGGTTTCGTGACATTCACTCGTAGACGGGTTATAATTTACACAAGACAGACTTACAGTATTTAGACTTAAAATATTTGTTCAGTATAAGACAATGTCTCACCTGGTAAATCCAGCCTAAAAGAGAAAGATGTTCCAGGACTTGCGAGTGACACGGGATACTCCTGACATCAGACCAGTGTTGGACTAGTGGGTGCGTCTGAAGTCACCAAACGTAACTTCACCCAGTTTCTATTACAGATACACACACACAGTATATACTCATTTAGAAGCATTCGGCTTTGACACACACTCATGTATTAAAGTGAACTTTGTCAACCCCACCCAACAAGATGGCAGACGATCAATGATTAGCCAGAGCAATGACAGGTCAACATTACCACACACTGAGTCTTAAAAAGACAGACACAACCTAAAATAGAGCAAAAATAAAGTTTTTTAAATATTTTATATCGTATGACATTACATCCCTGTATGTGCTTTTCTTATTTCAGTGTATATTAGTAGTAGTAAGTCAATTGGAAAGCAGACATGCACATTAATGTCACAAAAGTATGCGAGAGAAACCTTTCTAAATGAGAGAATAAACATTTCTTAAAAGTATCAGGACTAAGTGATGGATGCAGAGCTGTTCAATACTGCGGTCAAAAAATGGTGCTAATTGCAGACTAAAAGCTGTTCGGCACACAGTGGACTGGATCTCTCCCACCTCAGGAACCGGTCAATACCATTGATCAGGCCAGACTGAGGCCAGCAGATATCAATAGCTGAGATGCTCACTGCTGAGATGATAACTAAACGGATAATGTTAGTAGAGTGTGCTATAAGCCAGGCTATTGCTCATACTGAGAGAACAAGCCCATAACTGTAAGGATTAAAATTCAGTGTGCTGTTTGTGCTACAGACATAAATTATGCTTCAGATTGTATGGTTTGTGTGCTATGAAATGTGTTTTTTTTTTTTTTTAGAATTTTTAGTTTTTGCAATGTGCATGATAAAACAAAGCAAAGACCGAACAACAACAAAATGACATGACAACCACCTTGAACAACATAGCAACACTCTAGCAACCACACAGAAGCTTTAGTAACCCCATAGCAACACCCTGACAACCACCTACAACATTGAAGCAAACACATAGCAACACCCTAGCAACCAAAGAACAACCTAGCAATAACATAGCAGTGCCTGAGCAACCATGAAGAAAACCTTAGAAACCCCATAGCAACACCCTGACAAACATCTACAACATTGAAGCAACCACATAGCAACGCCCTAACAACCAAAGAACAACCTAGCAATCGCATGGCAATGCCTGAGCAACCCTGAAGAACATCTTAGCAAGCCCATAGCAACACCCTGAGAAACACCTACAACACTAAAGCAACCACATAGCAACACCCTGACAAGCTGACAACCTCCTGTAACATCGAAGCAACCACATAGCAATACTCTAGCAACCAAAGAACAACCAGCAATAACATAGCAGTGCCTGAGCAACCATAGTAACACACCTTAGTAACCCCATAGCAACACCCTGACAAACACCTACAACACTGAAGCAACCACATAGCAACACCCTGACAACCACCTACAACACTGAATCAAACACATAGCAACCTCATTGCAACACCCTGACATCCACTTACAATGAAGCTACCACATAGCAACACCCTTAGCAACATCCACTTATCACATTGAAGCAACCACGTAGCAACACCCTGACAACCACCAACACTGAAGCAACCACACAGCAACACCCTAGCAACCAAAGATTAACCTAGCAATCACATCGCATTGCCCGAGCAACCATGAAAAACAGCTTAGTAACCACATAGCAACACCCTGACAACCACCTACAACATCGAAGCAACCACATAGAAACCCCATAGCAACACCCTGACATCCACTTATGTAACCGCACCCTAGCAACCAAAGAATAACCTAGCAAACACACAGCAATGCCCGAGCAACTATCTATCTATCTATCTATCTATCTATCTATCTATCTATATGCTATTCTGTTCTGTTCTGTTCTGCAGTGTGATTATTCTGAAGCTCAGAGTGCAAGCAATGACAGAGATGGCGCATGGTTTGCGTGGGAATCAGAGTTTGATAGGTATCTCGCTCGTCTTTAGCCAGCTCAGCGCCTCGAGTCAGGTTAATTGCACTGGCTAATTTCCAGAAGATGAGCCTCGCAGATTCACTCTGCTAATGTCTTTCCAATTTCACATGAGTTCAAACCCAGTTCATGCTGACAATGGCCTTTTCTTCACCTTCAGAAGTCCAATTTTCTCCACGACCCAAAGGAAAATTCAAAGGGTGACTCTTCTATTCTGTGCCTAAATAACCATATTAATGTTCAGGCCGTGTATTTTCCCTCTCGGTTCGTTCCTCAGCATGAAACCCAATCTGAAAGTGGCTCACTGAAAACCGGATACTAATGAAAGCCACATAAATGAACCATAACGACTAAAATGAGCAGTCAGCAGCTACCAACAAATGAGTTTTAGGCCTTTACATTATTTCAAAGTTCCTTTGCATAAAATAAACCCATACATGCCGATCTCGCCCTCACGCTCAAGCCTCTGAACACAATAAATAGATTTCCAGCGCACATTTCTTGGCTCCTGTTCAGTGCATTCAAGTGTGAAATACAGAGGCTGAGGCAGCACACAGCATCCATTACCAACACCGCATTCACACACACACAGCCCTGAGCTCAATAACACTAAAGTCACAGGATCTGTTTGACATGAGAGCCAGCAAATGTTTACTGCAGTCACACTGACTATACTTTTAACTAGATTAGCATTAAAGGAGTAGTTCACCTAAACATTGAAAATTTGCTGATATGTGACCCTGGACCACAAAACCAGTCATAAGGTTAAATTTTACAAAACTGAGATGTATACAATATATAAAAGCTCAATAAATAAGCTTTTTATTGATATATGGTTTGTTAGGATAGGACAATATTTGGCCGAGATACATCTATTTGAAAATCTGGAATCTGAGGGTGCAAAAAATGAAAATACTGAGAAAATCACCTTTAAATTTGTCCAAATTAAGTTCTTAACGATGCATATTACTAATCAAAAATTACATTTTGATATATTTATAGTAGGAATTTTGCAAAAAATCTTCATGGAACATGATCATTATTTAATTTCCTAATAATTTTTGGCATAAAAGAAAAATCGATAATTTTGACCCATACAATGAATTTTTGGCTATTGCTACAAATATACCCCAGCGACTTAAGACTGGTTTTGTGGTCCAGGGTCACATATTTCAGTCACCCACAGGCCAACTAAGATGTAGATGAGTTTGTGTCTTCAGCAGATTTAGAAAAATGTTGCATTACATCACTTGTATACAAATGCATCCTCTGCAGTGAATGGGTGCCGTCAGAATGTAAAATACAACAATTTTGCTTCCTCCAGTAAAAAGTCATCTAGTCTGAATCAGGAGAGAAATCTGCACATATTTGCAAGCCAAAACAGTCTAAAATAGCTCTAAACAAATATGTTGGTGGATTTTAATGCATTACATCACTTGCTTACCATTGGATCCTCTGCAGTGAATGGGTGCCGTCAGAATGAGAGTCCAAACAGCTGATAAAAACATCACAATAATCCATTCCTCTATCCACAATTTTGCTTTCTCCAGTAAAAAGTAATCTCGTCTGAATCAGAAGAGCCAAAACAGTCTAAAATAGCTTTAAACAAATATGTTGGGTGCCGTCAGAATGAAAGTCCAAACAGCTGATAAAAACATCACTATAATCCACAAGCAAACAAAACCACTCCAGTCCATCAGTTAACATCTTAAGAAGGCAAAAGCTGTGTGTTTGTAAGAAACAAAACCATCATTAAGACATTTTTAACTTCAAACTGTTGTTTCTAGCTAAAAGTCCTCTATCCACAATTTTGCTTCCTCCAGTAAAAAGTAATCTTGTCTGAATCAGGAGAGAAATCTGCACATATTTGCAAGCCAAAATAGCTCTAAACAAATATGTTGGTGGATTTTGATGTATTCCACCACTTGCTCTCCAATGGTTCCTCTGCAGTGAATGGGTGCCGTCAGAATGAGAGTCCAAACAGCTGATAAAACATCACAATAATCCACAAGTAGTCCACACCACTCCAGTCCATCAGTTAACATTTTAAGAAGGCAAAAGATGTGTGTTTGTAAGAAACAAATCCATCATTAAGACATTTTTAACTTCAAACCATAATTTTTGGATAAAATACTACGACTCTATCCACAATTTTGCTTACTCAAGTAAAAAGTCATCTCGCCTCAATCAGGAGAGAAATCTGTACAGATTTTCAAGACAAAAAAGTGGATTTTGATGTGAGAGGACAACAAGAGATCAGACTTTTTCAATGAGGAAGCATTATCATGAATTATAGATTCATATTTTGGCCAGAAGTGATGGTTTAAAGCTAAAAACATCTTAATAATAGATTTGTTTCATACAAACATGCAGCTTTTTGCTTTACAAGAGGTTAACTAATGGACTGGAGTGGTGTGGATTACTTGTGGATTATTGTGATGTTTTTATCAGCTGTTTGGACTCTCATTCTGACGGCACCCATTCACTGCAAAGGATCCAATGGTGAGCAAGAGATGTAATGCTATTTTCTCCAAATCTGTTCTGATATAGAAACAAACTCCTCTTCATCTCAGATGGCCTAAAGCTGAGTACATTTTTAACATATTTACATTTTTTTTAACTATTCCTTTAAAAAAATATGACAAAATGACTCATTTTGAATAAAATCTGACAAGAGTGACATAAACTATTGGCCTCTTTTCAAGTCCATTTAATGCATATGAATGATCAATCAGCTGATTGGCTTTTTTAACATAAAGATGGGATTTACATTCCCACAGCAGCCATAAAAGTGATTTTAAAAAAGTGGTTTATGTAAGACAATTGCATTAGATAATGACTTTGTTCATTCCTGCATTTGGCAGAGGGAAGGTTTAAAAAAAAAATTGGAGTCTGTTCAAATCACTAACTCTTATCAGTGATTCTATGATAGAATTTATTCATATCTTGAATATGTTTTCATTTTAGTTTAAGTTTCAATCATTTTGTTTAGTTAAGATAGATAAAATATTGCTGTTTTATATCTCTGTTTAGCCATAATTTATTTTACTTCCATTAAATTTGAGTAATTTTACCATTTCAACTTATTTTATTTTAGTTAGTTGATCAGTTAGTTCATTTTAAGTTTAAGTTTTTCATCCAATATGTCTTTTTTTTTTCAGCTTTATTAAAGGATTACTCCACTTCCGGAATAAAAATATCCTGATCATTTATTCATCCCCTGGTCATCCAAGACATGTCTTCCTTTCTTCAGTCAAAAAGAAATTAAGTTTTTGGAGGAAAACATTCCAGGATTTTTCTCCATAGTGGACTTCAATGGTGCTCAACAGATTGAATGTTAAAAATGCAGTTTAAATGCAGCTTCAATGGGCTCTAAATGATCCCAGCTGAGGAATAAGGGTCTTATCTAGCAAAATGTTCATTCATTTTCTTAAAAAAAAAATAATATTTATAGACCTTTTAACCACAAATGCTCATCTTGTCTAGCTCTGCGATGCACAAGACAGTTCAAGTTCAAGTTCCGGTTCAAGGCAGTTAGGGTATGTCAAAAAACTTCCATCTCATTTTCTTCTTCAACTTCAAAATCGTCCTATATCGCTGTTTTACCTTTTTTTTGTAAAGGGTGTTTGCCCTTCTTTGCGCATTCACTTTGTAAACACTGGGTCTCTACTTCTGCAGCGATGTAGGATGATTTTGAAGTTTAAAAAAATAAGAAATGGGAGTTTTTCGACATACCCTAACTGTGTTGAACCAGAGTGCACAGAGAATGCATGTGCATCGCAAAGCTAGTCAAGACAAGCATGTGAGGTTAAAAAGTATTAAAGGATCATTTAGAGGCCTTTAAAGGTGCATTTTTAAACCTTCAATCCATTGAACACCATTGAAGTCCACTTTGTGGAGAAAAACCCTGGAATGTTTTCCTCAAAAAACTTATTTCTTTGCAACTGAAGAAAGAAAAACATGAACATCTTGGATGACATGAGGGTGAAATTATCAGGAAATGTTTATTCTAAAAAGTGGAGTAATTCTTTAAAGATTAATAGTTCATTTCTGTTAACAATAACAATACTGCTCTGATTAATGGAACTCAAGTGCTATGTTAGTGTTAGTGAAACACAAAAGCTCCACAGCTGTGTTTGGATTTGAGCATCGCAGGTGATGCTTTGTGTAGGAAGAGAGTCATAAACTGAGAGTGATTCATTCATTCGCTGAATACTCCAGAGAGCCATGCACACTCCCTTTATCTCTCTTGTGCATGCGTGTAATGTGTTGGGGGGGTTACATAACTGCTAACAGCAATGATGACAGTCACACCCTGGAAAGGCAGCACAACTGAGGCTCTGAAATCCATTTGAAGAAAAAACACTAAAAATAAAAGATTCAAAAGGGGGATTGCACAGAGAACCATTTTAGTTTTTAGTGTGAAGGACATTTGAACAATCTAAAGAACATTTTTGCACTATAAAAAACCTTGGAAAGGTAACACTGATGTTAAAAGTTCTGCACTGAACCATTTATGCCAATTAAGAGCCTTTGTTTTTAAGAGTAAAGAGAGCATTCATACAGAGAATGTTCAATAATATACAAACCCAAAACAGTTTAAAAAGAAATACACTACCAGTCAAAAGTTTTTAAGGTTTTTAATGTCTTTATAATCTCTTCTGCTCACCAAGCCTGCATTTATTCAAAGACTATAGAATACCAAAGACATGTCACTCGTGTAGTTTTGAATGGGGAAAAATGCAACGGTCATCATGGCCGCGAAGCTCCGCCTTCTTAGTGAAAGAGCCAATCGTTGATTAGTAAAGTCAGCGTGTCACTGCAGCTGCCGTTAGAAGTCCCGGTTGCTATAGAAACAATCGGCGCTCTAAGACGTGAGCTCAGTACTGCGCATGCGCACTGGCTCATTTAGCCGGAAAAATAAACGTTTTTTAACGCTATTGGAGCACAAGGAACCATATTCATGAGGCAGTTCTTGTTGGATTTCTTTGCAGATTTAAAATATGAAATTTAATCGTGAGGTTGGTGAACAGTTTTGGAGAATTTGATGTTTCCCCATTCAAAGAGATAGGAGTTGCACTTGAATGCCCGAGTAGCGTTTCAAAGATGGCCGCCGAGTGACATGACTTGTCTTAAAAGGACTTAAAAGGATTTATTTGAATATATTCAATTTGAACATATTTTAAAATGTAATTTATTCCTGTGATTTCAAAGCTGATTTTTTACATGATCACATGATCCTTCAGAAATCATTCTAATATTCTGATTTGCTGCTCAAAAAAAATACTGCTTTAGATCAAATAAATGCAGTCTTGGTAAGCAGAAGAGACTTTAAAAAAAAACATTAAAACATTAAAAATCTTAATTTTCAAAAACTTTTGATAATGCATGTTGGTGGATTTTGATATGAGAGGACAACCTTTTCACTGGAGTAAGCATTATTATTAATTAAATTTATTAAAAGCTAAATTAATATTCTAAATAAAATGTTAAATTGATGTTATTAATAGAACAGCAAATAACATAAATAGACTATCAAATTAATTTTATACATAAAATGCTACAAAAAATTGTTAATAATACTGAATTACTTTTTACAAATTAAAGTTAATTTTATAAATAAAATACTGAATTAAATTTTGAAATAACTACTGAATTAATAATTTCAAAATAATTTAGTTAATAAAATAAATATTTCATACATATTTGTTATTAGAAAACATTAAATTACATTTTTCAGAAAAAAAACAATTAATTTTGTAAGCAAAATGTACAATTTGATCTATTAATAAAATACCAAATTATATGTTTAAATAAACCACTTAAATTAATTATAATGTTAAAAAAAGACTTCTATTTCAGAAAAGTGCAGTTCTTCTGAACTTTTTGAAAATTCTACTCAGCTGTTTTTTTACATAATAATTTTTTTTTTTTTTGAGCAGCAAATCAGAATATTAGAAATAATACTATTTCTGAAGGATCATGTGACACTGAAGACTGGAGTAATGATGCTAAAAATTCAGCTTTGAAATCACAAGAATAAATTACATTTTAAAATATATTCAAATAGAAAACAGTTAATGTAAATAGTAAAAATATTTAAAAATTATACTGTTATTGCTGTATTTGGATCAAATAAATGAAGGCTTGGTGATTTTGAGAACATTAAAATTCTTACTGTTCAAAAACTTTTGACTGTGTATGTTGGTGGATTGTAATGTGAGAGGACAACCTTTTCAGTGGAGGAAGCATTATTATGAACTATGGACTCTTATTTTAATTTGTTTCTTACAGCTTTTGGCTGCACAAGATGTTAATTGATGGACTGGAGTGGTTTTGTTTGCTTGTGGATTATAGTGATGTTTTTATCAGCTGTGTGGACTCTCATTCTGACGGTACCCATTCACTGCAGAGGATCCATTGGTGAACCTTTAAAAGAAGTCTAGAAGAAACCATAGAGATTTTATAGAGATCTTATTCATGATTTTTCTTTCTCATAAGTGGGGTTGTAAAAATATCTAACAAACTGCACTGAGCTTCAAGTAAGTTCTTATTCGCACATCTTTTTAGCATTCGTGAGGCACAAGTAAACATCCTCAGAGACGTTTAGAAACCAAGAAAGCGGATTATTTATATCGTATCGTTGCAGACTTGCTGCTTGGCAATGTTCAAAGCATAAATCTCGCATCTCTGCTCAGCATCTCGTCGGTGTCTTCTTCTCTCGAGCGTTTAGTCTCAATCGATGCATCCTAGCATCCACCTCTTCAGTTTGTTTCTCTCTATCTCTGTCCATCTCACAGACAGACAGAAACTCGGGCAAGACTGCAGAGAGGAGATCAATGCAGGATCTCGCAGCAGCCAGAAGCGTATCTGTGTGGATTTGCACGTGTTGGTGTGGTAAGACAAGGTCACGGCACAGCTGATACCCACACCGGCTCAGACACACATGAGAATCTGGCAAAAACCAAGCCAGCCTTCTAGTAACACGACACTGGAGAGCTGCAGCAGCTAAGATCTTGTTGCATGGATTCCCTAAGGCTTCAAAGAACAGCGTAATCTATCCTATCAAAGACGTCATATGGGCCTGGACTCCTAAAATGCTCTTTACTGGTTCAGATTCGACCAGGAACGAGGTTCTGATCATATTTCCCTCTCTTTTCTACAAAGCTCTTCACAGAATCCTATATTCTTCCTATACTATCTAAATAAAATGGCAAAAAGTCAAAATCAAAATTTTATAATACCTATTTTATAAAACCACATACTGATCTGAATCATGTAAATAATAACAAAAGATTATCAAATATTTTTACTTTCCAAATTCATTTTATTAATAAAATGGCAAATAAATTCATTAATAATAACAAATTACTTATAACATAAACTAATAAATGACTGAAAATTAATTGTATTGATAAAATGCTAAATTACATTTTGAAACAAACTACTAAAGTTAATCATTTCAAAATTAATTTTGTTAATAAAATAAATATTACATACATATATTTTAGTGGTGCAACGGATCACAAAGCTCACGGTTCGGATCACATCACGGATTTTGAGTCACGGATCGGATCATTTTTCGGATCAGCAAAAAACAAACAAAACAAAAAAAAGTTTGTTTTTTTAATAATTTCTGAATGCTTTAAGTACTTCTAATCCATAGCAAAAACTACTAGCTGAACTAATAAAGTCAGTAACAAAACAAAAACAATTACACAAATGACAAGTGTAGATGAATACAACAAAGTTACTAATAAAATCAATAACACTAGTATTCAGCAGCAGAAATGTAATAATTAATTGTAAAATAACTAGTGCTTCTCACTGCAGGTATTTATAGGATGCTGTCTCTTTAAGGCCTAATGCACGTATCTAATACTGGCACGCATCTTTCTCCGCTGTTTCAGTTCACTGAAGACATAAACGACTGTGTTTACCAGAATACAAAAACGGGTATTTAAACATAACTTTGTATGTATGTTAAGAGAAGTTTTGAAGAGGAATCAATCTGTGAATCACGCAGTCTAAATCGCACGTCTCTCTCTGTCTCTCTCGCTCTCGCTCTCTGTGCGCGTGCTGGCTTGTGTGCGCCAGCGGTAAAAAACAACAACAACAAACATACATAAAAAACAACGCGCGTCTTCTCTTTTGCTGCAGCGGTTTAAACAGTTTGAATGGCTAAATTGGCAAGACAAAACACGTGCGAATTATAAACTTTTTCTATGATGGTTAAACTTAACAGTTAATCCGCGAACCACATGCGTACCGAACCGTGGAGTCCGGTCCGTACGGATCACGGATCACCTACGATCCGTTGCACCCCTAATATATTTGTTAATAAAATACAAATTGCTTAAAAAAATCATTTTATTAATAAAACACCAAATTATGTTTAAATAAACCACTGCATTAAATTATTTGTATGAATACAACATCAGTTTATATTTTCAAATAAACTACAGAATTGATTTTATAAATAAAATGCTAAATTTTTTATTCATGAAATACCAAATTATACAAATATACTTACTTACTTATACTTATTTTACAAATATAATACTAGTGTTAGCTGTTGCAAGTGTTGTAAATAAATCCCTAAATTAATGTTAAATTAATAAAATGCTAAAATAATATTCTAAATAGAATGTTACATTAAATGTATTAATATAATACCAAATTAAATATACTACCAAAATAATTTTATAAATAAAATGCCAAATAAATTTATGAATAATACCAAATTACTTTTTAAAATAAACTACTGGATTGCTTTATAAATGCAATTTAAAATTAAAAAATTATAAATTACATTTTGAAATTGTCTAGTGGAATTCATTTTATAGATTAATAATGTCAAACTTAATTTTGTTAATAAAATACATATTTAATACATAATTATAATTATTAAAATGTATTAAATTACATTTTTCAAAAAAATACTAAATTAATTTTTAGCTCAGATAAATAAAATAAACTACAAAATAAACTACAGAATAATTTTTGAAATAAAATGTTCAGTTATTGTTATTCACAAAATGCCAAACTGATTTTATAAGTATCATAGAAATTGATTTTGTAAATAAAATGAGAAATTAATTTAACAAATAAAATTCGAAATTATATAAATAAAATACTACATTAATGTTATATTCTAAATAAAACAATTTTAAGAGTGCTTAATTAATGTCAATAATACAACGGCAAACTGATTATATAAATACTAGGTAGCAAATAAAATTATTTAAAAAAATGCAAATAAAGCTCCAAAATAATTTTACAAACAAAATACAAAATGCTATAAATAAAATATTAAATTAATCTTATAAATAAAGTAATTCATAAATTAATTAATAAATTAAAAAAAATAATTCTTATAATTTATATTATTTTCCTTATTATATTATTTTTATATATAAAATATTAAATAGATTTTCAAACATACTTAATGTTAGTAATACAATGCCAAACAAAAATACCAACAAAAGCTACTCATAAATCAAAGGAACAAGAATTAGCACTGTAAACCAGGTTACAGGTTGGAATCCCACGTGGGTAGTAAATGGTGAAAGCAGGTCTCCACCGGGCGATAAAATCTGTGCCTTTGCGCCTCACTCTTGACCCCAATCATCCTAAATTGAGCAAAGACACAACCCTGCTGAACTCTGAGTTCACCTTCACAATGACAGGTGCTTGACCATGAATTTGCCAAGACTGATAAGATACAAATGATTCAGTCTGTCTTATGCAACCAAACAGAGACATCATTCAGAAACGGAATACTATGTGCTACTTACTGCATACTGAACAGCATACAAGTATGTGATACACTAGGCAATATGCAAAGATCATCTACTTTCCTAAAGGAATTAGATGATCAGCATTGAAACTGAAACATATCTTAAAACGCTCTGAGATTTTTATTCCACTGATAAGCGTGCAGACCGTGAGGATCTTGTATTATACCTTGAGTTCAGTTAAAAGCCTCTTAGGACACACTCACCTTGGTTTTAGTCGCCATCTGAAGCTACTAGAGGCTGAAGGACAGATTCAGAATGAGATTTCAACAATACAACCAAGGTGAACGAGTCCTCCAACACAATCCAGTTAAAGAGCTATAGTGTACTTTATGGCTTTGACTTCATCAGGTGAAAGGATTGGAGAAAAAAGAATTCAGCACTTGCTTGAGGATACAAATTTAGAGCAAATGTATGGAAGTCGGTTTCTGCCATAAAACATAAAAAAATAAGGTAATTGGGACTTTTAATCTCACAAATCTGACTTCTCGCAATTCTGAGAAAAAAGTCGGAATTGCAAGATATAACCTTAGAGTTATGACATAGAAACGTGCAAATCTGAGAAGAAACATCCGAATTGTGATATAAAATGTCACAGTTACCTTTCTTATTTTTAATTCTATGGTGGAGAAAGAAAAAAAATGAATTTTAAGAATTTTTTTCTCAGAATTCTGAGATATAAAACTCAGAATTGAAAGAAAAATGTCAGAATTGCATAATATACATTCAGAATTTTGACATAAAAATTTGAGAAGAAATGTCTGAATTGTAAGGTAAAAAGTCACAGTTAGGTTTCTTATTTAATTCAGCGGTGGGGAAAGAAAAGAAATGAATTTAAAGACATTTCCTCAGAATTGAGAGAAAAATATCAGAATTGCAAGATACAAACTTGCAAATTTGATAGAAATGTTTGAATTGCAAGCTAAAAAGTCACAATTAGCTCTCTTATTTTTAATTCTGTTGTGGGGAAAGGGAAACAAAATAATTTTATGACTTTGTTTCTCAGAAATGCATGTTTATTTCTCACAATTTTGTCAGAAAGAATTGTAAGTCATAAACTCAGAATTATGGCAAAACTTGCAAATCTGAGAAAAAATGTCTGAATTGTGAGATAAAAAGTCACACTTAGATTTCTTATTTTTAATTCGGTGGTGGGGAATAAAAAATGCATTTTAAGACTTTTTTCCTCAGAATTGCAAGTTTATTTCTCACAATTCTGTCAAATGTGTGAGATATAAACTCAGAATTGAGAGAAAAATGTCAGAATTGTGACTGAGAAGAAATGACTAGGTTGTGAGATAAAACTTTCTTATTTTTATTTATGTTGTGAGAAAAGAAAAAATGCAGAATTATAACACTTCTTTTCTTAGAATGGCAAGTTTGTTTCTCACAATTTTGTCAAAATTGCAAAGATTGCAAATTGCATTGCAAATTTGCATTGCAAATCTGAGAAGAAATATCTGAATTAGGAGATAAAAAATGACAGTTAGCTTTCTTAATTTTAATTCTGTGGTGGGGAAAGAAAAAAATCTGAATTAACCTTAACTGCAAGTTTATTTCTCACAATTCTGTCAAAACTCAGAACTGAGAGAAAAATGGCAGACTTGCAGCATATAAACTCAGAACTGTGACATAAAACTTGCAAATTTGAGAAGAAATGTTTAAATTGTGAGTCAATGATCTTTCTTATTTTTAATTCTGTGGTCGAGAAAGAAAATAACAGAATAATCTGAGACTATTTTCTCATAATTGCAAGTTCATTTCTCACGATTCTGTCAAAATAGTTAGATATAAACTCAGAATTGAGAGAAAAATGTCAGAATTGCAAATATAATCGTATATAATTGTCAGATATAAAAAGTCTAAATGAAAAAGATAAAAGTTGCAATTACATTTTTGTTTTTTATTGCTTGGTGAAAACAAGCTTCCATCTCCAAAAATGAGATGATATATTTGAGATGAATACTAGTAAGCGGTAGATATACGAAAGTATATAAGAAATGCCAAATTCCCATAAAACTGCACAGAAATCAGAATCTTTTTTTTTTTCTGACAGAACAAATACTAACTAACCTAGAGCTGAAGAGCTCAGGTGCCAAGGGACCATTCAGGACCTTGGACAGTTCGAGACCCTCCGAGGGGAGGATTTCACCTTTGACTTGAACAGAAGAAGTCAAAAGGACATCTGGCATCTGTTGAACCAGCAGTTCACTTCAGACACTCACTCACATTGCATATTTACTGCTGGTGGAGACAGATGTCAGATCAAACTAAATGACAACAGAGACAACCATCAGACATTTACTAATCTAATAACGCACTGTTGTAATCATTCATCTTCTTTACAGCTGTGAGACCTGCTATTGATTTATTAAAGCAGACCTTTTCAGTTTAACATGCAAGAAGGCATTAAAGTCTCCTTAGGGAGCAACAGAGATTGCATTTACTAAAATGGTCTATTGAGGACCGGGATAACAAGTGTCCTAAATTGGCTTCCTAAATCACACACCAGTCTGAGGTATTTCAAAGGCACCATGTCTAAAATCTATACCGCTTGGTGTTTTTTGTTAGTAGAAACCTTTTTAAAGACAAAAACAGTTCATCTTAAACTAAACGTTGGTCATTCGTTTTAACAGGATGGTTTAAATCAAATTAACAAGCTATTCATAACTTTAAAACATCATATTTCTAATACTGTAAACAGTAGGTATAATCTATGAACATTTATATTAAAAGGTACATTCATAAAAAGTATGAAAAAGTAATGTACCATGGCACTTTTTTGCATGAATATTGCATGAAGTGCATAACTTTACAATAGAATATTCTAAACACTGATTAATTCATTAGTACATTTTATAAATAGCTATTAAAACAAGCATCTTCTAGACTTGCTTTAAAAAGTGCAATGTTAATCATTTTAATGGTTAACTTAGGTTTTAAGTAGTTTATTTTTATTCCAACACATCGTATTTTGCTAAATGCGTGCATAAAGGTTGGACTGTTCATTTTAAACTAAATTTGTTTTAACAGGATGGTTTAAACCAAATTAACAAGCTATTCATAACTTCAAAGCATCATATTTGTCAGTATTGTAGACAGTAGGTATATTATATAAACATTTATATTGAAATATGGTACAAAAACAAAAGGTACATTTATAAAAAGTATGAAAAAGTAATGTACCATGGCACTTTTTTGCAAGAATATCATGTTTAAAAAGATACAAGTGCATAATTTTAGAATAGAATATTCTAAACACTGATTAATTCATTACTAAGTACATTTTATGAATAGCTATTTAAACAAGCATCTTCTAGATTTGATTTAAAAAGTGCAATGTTGATCATTTTAATGGTTAACTTAGGTTTTAAGTAGTTTATTTTTATTCCAACACATCTTATTTTGCAAAATGCGTGCAAAACGGTTTGATTGTCTATAATGATGCATAAAAGTCTAATTTATTCATGTAATTCAAGTTCATTCCACACATGCATATTAATTCAGGTGCACACAGCGTTCACTGTTCAGCATTGCGAAGAACCGCAGCGTTCTTAAATGACTGCGCAAGCGTTTAGAAATAAACGACATAACGCAAGACGACACGTCTATCGGTATATATCGACACACAAACTCATTTCTACAGCTAAATGAAAACAAAATCATGCGTTGAGACATACCAAACACAGATGAACCAGAATCCAGCTTCTCTGTGATACACACGATCCTCCACTCTAGTAAAACACAATAACGATGAGCCGTTTGATTCGGGTTAGGGAGTCGGTTCGCTCGGCGAACTCGTTTTAGCGAGTCGGTTCAAATTCACCGAGTCTGTGAACAGTTTCGTGTAGTCAAATAAGTATTTCGATAAACATTTTGTTGAACACGGAGTACTCGTTTATTTAGTGCAACCATACAATCTTACTAACAGTGAAGTGATTTACAAACGCATTCCGAAAGTGTTCAAATGAATCGGTTCGAATGAACGATTCGTTTGCGAAACGAACATGAGTAAAACACAAAGGTATCAGATGAACACAGCTAGCGTTGTGCTGCGGGTGTATCAAATGGGGGATGGTCAGTCCAAAGACCCATGTTACATATTAATGACTTTTACTGAAAAAGGCACCATACTGAGATTAACGAATAGATGAAATGTATGATTTGAATAATTTGCATGGCACATTTTCGTGCAAGACTTATAATTGATTGTAGTTTAATTTAAACTCTTAATTAACAAAAAATCTAGCATAAACATGTACGACTATGGTTGTGAGGATTTTTTAACAAAAAAGTTGTCGGGCAGTAGGCTACCACGGTAGAGTGATGTTAATACCATGGTACTATGATGTGTATACCATACTGAAATTTATGGGAGCTCATATTAAGGGATTCGTTTTTGCCACCTATTGGTGAACAATTGCTAATGCTTACTTATTTTGGGCTGCAATGTGTGCATATTGCAGTTAAATAGCTAGCTAACGAACAAGCAAACAAATAAATGTTTGGTGACGTCATGACATCTCATATAATATTTATTAGCTACTTTTTATTTTGAAAAGGTGCTGCTTGCATAATAACCTGGTGTAAAGTAATTAACTAAAACTGAAGTGATAAGTTATTATTTGAAAATAAATACAAAAACTAAACTAAAATAAAATATGCATTCAGTAATTAAAACTTTAACTAAAATCAAAACAGAACATATTTTTTAAAAATGTAATTCTAATAAATATTGAAACAAACAACAACAAAAAAATATGCAGAATTCCCATACTTTTTTTTCTCAGAATTGCACGTTTATTTTTTTATATCTTGCAAGAGTCAGAATTGTGAGAAAAAAACATTGGATTT
>NC_133372.1:42941704-43020198 GCF_049309525.1 Garra rufa
ATTCCCATAAGTCCACAAACCTCAGGCACTAAACACATCACCGCCTCACAACACAGATGGGAAAACAGGAAAACACTGTTCGCTGCCAAACACAAACTGCCAGAGAAATGAGCTGAGCGCTGAAATATTAACCAACACATTTCTTGTTAACGCATCCAGTGAAGAGGTTTAGCTTGCAATTGAACTGAGCAACAGCTAGATCTCAAGCCAAAACTCAAACTTCAAGAAAAAGAGTTTAAATATAACTATTTACCTTAAAACAGCACAACCAACATATATTTGATTTATCTCATAATATAGACCTACTTTCAAAGGTTAACATGCAAATACGGATTTGTAACTCTAGAATCAGGTTTAGAAAACATTTAGGAAAAGTATCATGATAGTAGTAGACCATCCACTTGTGAGTTATTCACACAGATATTGTAACATGAAAATAATTAAGAATAAATGGCTATATGCCATGCATTCCCTTAAAAATACTATGTAAAATCAATGTTTATTGTTAAATTGCATGCTTACTTCTCATGTATGAAGGCTATGGATGTTTTCTCTGTCACCAGAAGGTGATTGTGAGATATAAATATATTCCTCAAGCAGTCATGCAAGGACAAAAGTAAGGTTTCTTTAGCATTCAACTCTGTCCAGCCAGAAAAAGGCAGGGTAGAGAATAGACTATTGAATATGACCGTATTTGATGTCACAACAGGGCAGTATTTATAGTCAAAACGGACAATGTCTGAATTGTACTGTTCGCTTTTTCCATGCAATTACACTGAATGAGGACTGAGGACATCCATTTTATTTTTTTAAAACAGAGGATTACTTTTTGGAAGTTCTAGAAAAACATATAATTCTATGAATTATTATTAAAAAACAAACTATGAAAATTACACACTACTAGTCAAAAGTTTTTTTAATGTTTTTAAATAAGTATCTTCTGCTCACCAGGCCTGAATTTATTTGTTTCAAAGTATAGCAAAAACAGTAAAATTTTTATATATTTTTTTATAATAGTGTAATTATAAAAAATATAATATAGTAAAAAATATATTTAAAAAAAAATATATATATATATATATATACATATATAATATTTTTTATAATGGTAATATTTTTTTATTTAAAATAACTGCTTTCTATTTGTATATATTTTAAAATGTAATTTATTCCTGTGATTTCAAAGCTGAATTTTGAACATCATTCTGATTCTCTGTTCATTTATTATTACATTTATTTTATTATTATGTTGAAAACAGCTGAGAAGATTTTTTTTTCAGTTCAGAATAACAACATTTATCTAAAATAGAAATAATTTGCAACATTATAAATGTCTTCATCATCACTTTTGATCAATTTAAAGCACCCTTGTTAAATAAAAGTATTCATTTCTATACCCCTATAATGTTACAAAACCTTTTTATTTCAGACAAATGCTGATCATTGGATCTGTTTATCAAAGAAAAAACTTTTAACATTTTAAATATTGACAATAATAACAATAAAAATGTTTCTTGAGCGTCAAATCAGCCTATTCGAATGATTTCTGAAGGATCATGTGACACTGAAGTCTGGAGTAATGATGCTGAAAATTCAGCATTGCATCACAGAAACAAATTACATTTTAAAATATATTCAAATAGAAACCAGTTATTTTAAATAATAAAACATATTTCAAATTTTTACTGTTTTTGCTGTACTTTGGATCAAATAAATGCAGGCATGGTGAGCAGAAGATACTTCTTTAAAAAGCATTAAAACTTTTGACTGGTAGTATATAAGCTATATATCTTTTTATTTCTAAATGTTGACATTAACATTAACTAACAATGAAAAAATGCTTTAGAAGTATTTGTATAGTTCATATTAGGTAATAAACTAGCCTTAAGAAAAGAAACCTTACGATATCTACTTACTGTATTATATATATATGATAATATTTTTATGTATATTTGTTCTATTTTGTTCAAAATTATTATTTCTTATTAATTCATATCAAGCTATGACAAATTAAAAACACCTCCAGTTCACTAGCTGGCGCTTAGCGCTTCACATTTGACTGAATAAAGGGCAGCGAAATAATACAGGAAGTAGAACAGCGGACGTTCTTTCCGGCTCCGGTCTCTCAGCAAGAGTAAAGGTAGGCCGAAACAAGAGCCGAAAATCCGTTCAAAATCTTCATCATCTTACTATTTTATGAATTGTTTCAACCGAATTAAGTTGCAATAAAGCCTGATAATGAATATATCTTAATCTTGCGAACATTTGCAAGAGGAAAATAGTAAATATAAGGCAGGATGTGTGGCTGTGCTGTACGCTACGACGCGAGAGTGCTTCACGGCTCGTATTAAGTCAATATAGTAACACGAAATAAGAAAACAACACTGAATAAATGTATTATTGTTGTTATTTGAGAATGTAAATCGTTTTAAGAGTAAAAAACGTACTTGGAACTTATTTATATGTGTATACCAAAGCATTTAGCATGCTATTGGCTTCAGAGACGCGCGGAATGTCATCGCTGACAAAAATTACCATGATAATACCATGTTTTCTTTCCCCCATGGTACTAACATGACTACTATATGCTTGAACATAATATGCACATGTAATACCATGGTATTGGCATTACTATACTATGGTACTACAGCAGTAACGTTACTTCCTTGTATTTGACTGTACTTTGATTCACTGGTATTTCATAGTAATAGCAGGGTGTTTTGAACGATATACCATGGTACTATCATTTCGTTATCATATTTATAATACGCAAATTATACTATAAAATTGGCTAAAGAATACGATGGTATGTTTGGTAACACTAGGGTACTGTAAGTCTGACTTTTTGCCTCATTAATACTTTTTTGAAACAATTGTCTTAGGAAAATTAGTCTCTATATTATAAAATGTATGATAAATGTATGCATTTGTACTTTTTTGCTAGTCTGCTTCCTAATCTAATAAACCTAACATTTATGATGAAGTTGCTTTGGGTAAAAGTGTCTACCAAGTGCATAAATATAAACGTATGTGTTTGTATTTCTCTTTCTGTAGATGTTGATGCCCAAAAAGAACCGCGTTGCTATCTATGAGCTCCTCTTCAAAGAGGGCGTCATGGTGGCCAAAAAAGATGTGCATCTCGCAAAACATCCAGAGCTTGCTGACAAAAACGTACCTAACCTTCACGTGATGAAGGCCATGCAGGTGAGTCCTTCTGACTGTCATTAACCGCTAGGGATGTAACAATATCAAAATCTCGTGATATGAAGTCCACGATACAATATTATTTTGATATTTAAGGGGAGACACTGCAGGCAAAAATGCTGTTTTTTCGTGCATCTGTCAAGTTTGAGATTTTGGCCTTTTTGGTTTTTCATAGTCTTTTTTCAGGCTAGTGGAAAGAAAACATCCAAAAAACACTGCTAAGTGTTTCTTTCATAGCACTTTATCTATTATGATTTCAATTACAATCCATATTTTTAAAGGCCGTTTTCTCAAAATGATTTTTTTTTTCTCCTACACTGAGCCATAAATCTCCACTTCAGTAGCACTTACACACACCAGACTTTACATTTTTATTCTTGTCTGTATCCTGAAGGTTTTTACAGAGGGATTTGTTCATATATAATTTGCTTGATTTTATATAAGATTTTATTCCCAAAAAATGGTAAAAAATAGTGTTTCCTTTCTGTCCTAAGTTTTTTTTTTTTGTATTATGGTGTGATGAAATGAGATACCCAAAATTCCCTCTGTAAAAACTTCTGACTAATATGTCAATAAAATAAAACTAGAATTTTGAATCTGACTTCATCCAGTGTTTGGATTTTTGTACTAGAAGTGTATGCAAATTAGCACATATTTTATTAAATAATGCCCCATTTGCATATTTAAACCTAACATTTTAGAAAACTTGTAATACAAAAAATGTTTGCAATTATCAGTGTACTTAATCAACTGAGTAAGGTGATAACTATTAATTTTTTTACCCTATTCACCTGCAGTCTCTCGCCTTAAAAGACAAATGAAGACTTTTGTACATTTTTAAGTTAAATTCTATCCAGTGCACTTTGATAGTTCAAAAGTAAGAGCTCCAACCCATGTGTTTAACTAAGAAAACTTAAGTCAGTAAAAAAGCAGTGAATTGACTTGTACCTTAAATTTAAACGGGACTCAAACCTTATTTTATTTGTGGTATACTGTCTCAGTTAAAATTACATTTACATTTATGTTTTAGGAAGCCAAACAAATTAGAATATAATTATAATAATACAAATGCTTTATTATTCCTATGACACTAATACCATATGTGACCCTGGACCACAAAACCAGTCTTAAGTCGCTGGGGGTATATTTGTAGCAATAGCCAAAAATACATTGTATGGGTCAAAATTATTGATTTTTCTTTTGTCAAAAATCATTAGGAAATTAAGTAAAGATCATGTTCCATGAAGATTTTTTGTAAAATTCCTACTATAAATATATCAAAATGTAATTTTTGATTAGTAATATGCTTTGCTAAGAACTTCATTTGGACAACTTTAAAGGTGATTTTTCTCAGTATTTTGATTTTTTGCACCCTCAGATTCCAGATTTTCAAATAGATGCATATTGTCCTATCCTAACAAACCATACATCAATAGAAAGCTTATTTATTGAGCTTTCATATTATGTATATATCTCAGTTTTGTAAAATTTAACCTTATGACTGGTTTTGTGGTCCAGGGTCACATATATTGTGAAACAATTGCACTGTAAAATAAATAAAAATGAATATTTCATAGCTATATTATTTTTGCTTTACACAATAGGGAAATTACAATTCTAATTTCCTAATTTCTACACTTGAAAGAGATGGTTTGAGTTTGGACTGCAGTAATGTTACTCATTTAAACCGCTAGCTGTCAGCAACTCATACTGAACAGTAGAGCTATTATTTTGACTGAGACTTTGGCGACATTTTATAAATGTCGATTAAAAAGTATCGCAAAATGACGGCTTTTCCATTAACCAATGATATGCGACTAAACATTTTTTCCTCTCGTGATGGCAACCGATTTTGTGGGATTTTGGCTATATTTAATCGAATGTGACCTGTAAATGCAAAAAAGCCGTTTCCATTGCTGTTTTGCAAAATATTCCTTTTTCGAATTTACTGAAAAACCACCTCATGTGAGCTTAACTTTTTTGCGATATATGGGAGTCTTTGCTCAATTTGCGCTTTTATTTTGACTCCATATAACTCCAGCTTCAGAGAAAACAGGCTTACAAAAACATGTCTCACTAGAAATCCAGTGAAATGCCGTAATCATCTGCCACGAGATAAAGCATTAACTGGTGGCCTTTGCGTTCTCAAATAAACTCTAAACTTACAGCACATGCAATAAACAAGTTCACTGCATTCACTGTGAACTGAGGCACGGAAAACACAGAATCATGAGTTGATCGCCTGAACGAAATGTGCACTTCTCTTTGAAACGTGGAGCGAAAACAGCCATTTTGTGCTTTCAATTTTAGTTAAAGCATAATGGCCCAAAACACAACTTTGAATATTTTAAAAATGAGACTTTTCGCCCGGAAGACCTCTCGTTTCATATCGTCATGTGGCTGCAATAATATCAAGACAGATTTGCTATCGCGATATGATAGTGATAATATCGTTACATCCCTATTAACAGCACAAACTTGGACCAGTCGATGACATTGTGATTTGTGAATGTATATTAAAACACTTTTACCTTCACAGTCTTTGAAGTCATGCGGGTACGTCAAAGAGCAGTTTGCTTGGCGCCATTTCTACTGGTACCTGACCAATGAGGGCATCCAGTATCTGCGGGACTTCCTCCACCTGCCCCCAGAGATCGTGCCCGCCACCCTCCGCCGCCAGACTCGCCCAGAGACCGCCAGACCCCGTCCCAAGGGTAGGAAGCTCATTTTCCTTTTCTAAAGACATTTAAAACTGAAAATAGTCATTATTTACCTTCGTGATTTTCCATGCAACATATATTGAATAAAATCCACTCAGCTTTTCCATGCAATAGTGATCATAATGAACAAAAAACCTTAAAAGTATCTCTTGTGTAGCAATTTTGACTGATGAATGCTTGTATATAAATGCAAAATGTCATTTGTAATGTGTCACAGGCCTTTTCAAAGACTAAATGTGGTGTTTTACAGGTCTTGAGGGAGAGAGACCGGCCCGTCTGGCCCGTGGCGAGGGAGACAGAGATGCTTACAGACGTTCTGCAGCTCAGCGTACGTATACAGTACATTCTGTTGACATCAGTGTAATCTTTAGCCTCGCTGTGGCATTGTGTTAAACTAAAAGCTCTTCATCTTTCAGCTGGCGCAGACAAGAAGGCTGAGGCTGGTGCAGGTGCTGCCACAGAATTCCAGTTTGTAAGTACTGCCGTTTAAATGGCATTTAAATGCATGACTCTAAACAATTACATAAATGCAAGCTTGAATTATCCAGCTAGAAAAAGGAAATTGTGACGCTTACCTTTTGCATGCGCTCTGTTTTTTCAGAGAGGTGGTTTTGGCCGTGGCCGAGGACAACAGCCACAGTAATTTTCCACGATATCTGTACAATAAAGGTTCAAAAGTACTTCTGTGTCCGACTCGTTCATATTTTGGTTTCAGGTACTTATAAATGCAATCAAGTGATATTTAATGCCTTAAATGGAATTGTTTGTCTAAAAATGTAAATTTGCTGAAAACTTGACAGAAGAGTTCAAACTGATTAAAAACATCACAATCAACGTGACTCCAGTCAATCAATTAAAAGGATAGTTCACCCAAAAATGAAAATTTGATGTGTATCTGCTTACCCCCAGGGCATCCAAGATGTAGGTGACTTTGTTTCTTCAGCAGAACACAAACGAAGATTTTTAACTCAAAGCGGTGCAGTCTGTCAGCCAAATAATGGGAGTGGATGGGCACCAGACCTTTAAAAGTAAAACAAAACATGCACAGACAAATCCAAATTACACCCTGCGGCTCGTGACGATACATTGATGTCCTAAGACACGAAACGATCAGTTTTTGCTAGAAACTGAACAGTCTTTATTTTTTTTTTACCTTTGATACACAGCCACGTCCATCTGTCCTGAGCACGAGTTTAGCATCCGGCTGGTTACACATGTACGCGCTCTGGCGTAGTATACGTAATATATCAAATTTTCATTTTTGGGTGAACTATCCCTTTAACATCTTGAGAAGTCAAAAGCTGTGTGTTTGTAAGAAACAAATCCATTATTAAGGTATTTTTAACTTCAAACCTTTGCTTCTGGCTGAACTATTGAGTCCTGTATGCATAATATTGCTTTCTCCAGTGAAAAAATATTGCCTTGTATCAGTGAGGAGAGGAATATGCAGAGACCAAGCAGTGTTTACAAGCTAAAACAGTTCTAAAAGAATATGTTGGCTGATATTGATGTGAGAGTTGTCCTCAGAGTGAAAAGATGGATCTTAAAATCATAGTCATTGTTGGAAAGGGTTCAAATACACAAAAGTGCTGAAAAACCAAAGAATTTGTGGGATCTGAAGGATTTTTCTGAAGAACAGCAGGCAGTTTAACTTCCGGGCAAACAAGGGACTCATGGACAACTTTTACTAAACAAAAAACAAAACAAAAAACAGCTGTGGATCATTCAGTTAACAACACAGCATTAAGAATCAAATGTATGCAAACTTTAGAAGACGGTCATTTTTATAAATTCAGCTATTTACTTTTATGGACTATATGTAAACATCTATGTGAAATATTTTATTCGGGTCAGTACTTAAGTAATATGCATTTTGTATGATCCTTATTTTGGTAAAATAAAATTTTGCAGATTCTCCAAGGTGCATGTACTGCATATAGTTCAAACAAAATGTTACATAAATCAGAATATTTAACTTCTGTTGAGACAAAGTCACTTAAACGTTGAGGTGAAATACTGGTGTTTATTAGTTGGCACATTTATATTACATTCTCATACTGGTTGATTTCACAATCCCAAAATGAAAAAGCAAAATATTCCAGTAAAGGGTGCAGCTTTTGTTCAGGAGTGTTTGGAGATGTCAGTCATACTTCCAGCATTCCTTTTAAACCAATTACATCATGTTTACCAGGGTGAACTTTTGAAAGTTTACATTCAAAGTCACAAGCAGGGCAAATGTAAGGTGCTTTCTGTGAGATGTTCGCTAAGGATATGAGGATTTCACAGTCTGTGATATACTTCAAATGCAGCAGTTTAGATTTCACATCCTTGTTTTGTCGGACTTTTGAAATGACTGCTCAGAGAAGATCATTCACAGCAATGATGTCCTACGGACGCAGCGACTTCCACTCACTACACAAGTCAAAAAGCTATTTTATACGCTGCTGTGCTGTTGAAAACGAGGGGTACATCAGTATGACCATCGTCACATTTTTCAATCATGACAACTCCCGATTAGCTATTACATGCTACACTAAAAGTGAAAGAGAAAGACTTGCAATCAGCTTCAAAATCAATGACATTAGTGTTGATAGATATTAATCAAAGGCATGTAAACATAAATTCATACATATGTTCATTCACGTTTTAGATCTTGGGTTCATCATTACTCACTTTGCAGTAAAAACAAATGTTGAATTAAAAATGTACTTCATAAGGATCTTGCATCATAAATGCACTTAAAACTCCCAGAGGAGCAAAACGATGCGGTTCAGACTCGAGGAAATAAATCGGCCAACCTAACATGTACCATATCTATACATCATAATGACAAGCACTCGAATTTGACGTTTTGATCTGTACAAGAGCAATTAAAAGACACCAAAACATCTGGCTAACTACAGTGGCTCAAGATTCACAGTATTGCGCCAACCGCTGCTTTCCAAGCGCTTTACAGAGCGTGCAGTTCGGCTTCCAAGACATTTTAAAAGAAGAGAATACGCTTAAATGAGTTGTAGATTTAGATATGGTGATTTCTAAATAGGGTAAAAAAAAAAAAAAGTTAAAACAACCAAAAACCTCTTCAGCTGGACTTTAAGTCCAAGAAAACACCTTCTTCAGCAAATGCTGTCAGAGGAATATTATTAGTCAAATCTACTAAGAGAAGATTCATCAAGAGTGCCTTCAAAAACATGACATGGAAACTGTCCTAGTGCAGACTAGAGCTAGTTTTGTGCAAAAAAATAATATAAACATCTCCACTGAAATAGCCCTACAGATGTCATTTGAAAAGTCATTATGGTATTAATGAAATGTAAACAAAAATTTGACTCGCTTGAAAAGATAGTTTCATTAAAAATGTGAAAATTCTGCTATTATTGACTCACTAAATTCCTTTCATAGTAAGGAAAAAATACTATGGAAGTCAATGGCTACCATCAACTTACTGGCTACCAACATTTTTCAAAATATCTTCTTTTGAGCACAACAGAAGAAAGAAACTCGTACAGCTTTAAAACAACTTTAAGATAAGTAAATAATGACAGAATTTTCATTTTTGAGTGAACTATGGTGGTGTCCCGATATATTCTATAATAAAAAAGTGGTTTAATTTTTTATCAAAGAACAACTGCTCATTACTGATGGCATTTTCCCCCTGAAACAACTGAACTGAAAATGAAACATGCTCAATAATACACTAAACACATATTAAGAAAATAAAAAGCGTCTATTTTGATTTCATGTGGTTCGTGAAGATTTTTTAAACTTCCAGGTAACGTTATAATAGTTCATAGTTTGATTGCTTTGACAAAAGCGAGGATTTCAAAGCTATTTCTTGATTTAATTGTCCACTTTATCTAACGTGGTGCTTCTTAAATTCAACATGGTATGAGCAAATTTGACTTTTTTTTTAAATGTATAAAAATTGTGAGGAAGGAATAAAACAAGACTTTTATCCATCTGAAAGTGATTTATACCAGAATGGGATTGTAGTTGCACAAAATAGTGCATTGATGAAACTAGAAAAATATATTAAAAAGTAAACTGAGTTTGTTTTTATGTCGAGTTAAAAAAGTGCTAGAGAAAACCAATACAGCACAACAACGACCTGCCAAATCAAACCACTATATCACAGTCTGCTTACACGGGAATTGTTTTGCACCAAACAGAATAAGTCTGAACAGTTTAGCTGCTGCTAGTTGGTATTGGTAAAGTTTGCAATACTAATATTCCTTCAAACATCAGCGGGTTGGAAAAAAGTACTGGATTGAAAAAAAAGTGTGCGCTTCTAGAGTTGCACTCCAGTCTAATCAGGTACTACTATAAATTAAATATGTTTTTGCAGGCCCATATGTTATTTACAAGATGGCAAGACAAAAAAGGGTAAGTTAAGAGCAACAATTTAACACAAAGTACAGCTTAAACATTCATCGCACCACGCAAACTCATAAGACAAATAAATACCAGTGTTCATGCAAAACTATTAACTTCTCACAGTTGCACCATTCAGACGACCAAACGTTTCCTCTCGCAACCGTGGAAAGAGAACTAATGAACATACGCACGCAGAGGAAATCGACTGTGTAAAAATACTGAAAGCCACATGCTGACGCACCATGTGTATATTTTTACATCACAACAGTAAAAAGTAGTTCTTGCATTCGTTTAATCTCACACTCGGGCCGCTAAAAGGACGTGGGGCGCGGGGTTTCATGCAACAGTCCGCATGAAAGGAGGATTAAACAGGAGAAAAGCAAGAGTGTTACATTTACAAAACATCGTTTCGAATATTCAACCAACATGTCTGCGCCACCGTCTCGGTGCTCAAAAAGCCTTGGCAAACCGTTGTTTTTGTGTCTGTTTTAAACGAAAAACAATCAAAAGGATAGAATAATGAAAGTAAGAGCAAGAGTGGTGGAAGCATCCGGAGTGTCTGCGTTTTGCATTAGTTATCTGACATCAGAGACCGAGCTCTGGTTAATGCTGTAGGTGGGCGACAGGTCTCCGCCTATCGTGGCCACCAGGGGCGTCCCGTTACTGTTCAGACAGCCTTCCTGTAGGGCCTCGAAGTAAGTGGCCTGTACTGGTTTGTGACACTGCAACACTTCTATGGCATCTTCGATTTTGAACCATTCCCTTTTTCTCCCTGTCAAAACAAAAAATAAGCAGGTGTTGTGAGCCAAATGGAAGAAGATAATTGTATGTTTGCCAATCACAAACTGACCATTTAGGGTTTTGCAAATCCCACAATTTGGTCTTGGTTTTGATGGGATAAATTATGGTAAAACTGACTTGACATGCCTGAACTATGGGTATGTATGCACTTTGTTTAATATATACGCTGTAAAGAAATATTCTTTTATACGGTTTAGAAAACTTGGGGTTAGTAAGATTTTTTTGTTCTTGTTTTTTAAAGAAATAAATACTTAAAACACAATTAATTAATTAAATTGTCAAAAGTATTTGAACTGTAAGATTTTTTATGTTTTTTTTTAAATGCCTGCCTGCATTTATTTGATCCAAAATACCGCAAAAACAGTACAATTTTGAAACATTTTTAGTATTTAAAATAACTGTTTTCTATTTGAATATATTTAAAAATGTGATTTGAAAGCTGAATTTTTACTCCAGTCGTTCAGAAATCATTCTTATATTCTGATTTGCTGCTCGAAAACATTTAATTTTATTATTATTATTATTATTATTAATCTTAATTAACGTTCTACTAATGAATAGAAAGTTCAAAAGGACAGCATTTACCTGAAATAGAAATCTTTTGCAACACCATAAATGTCTTTTTCATCACTTTTGATCAATTTAAAGCATCCTTACTGAATAAAAATACACTGACTACTAATTTTTGAATGGTATAGTGTTACAAAAGATCTTTGGATCTTTCTATTTATCAAAGAATCCTGAATAAAATTACATTTCGACTACATTTCAAAATATATTCAAATAGAAAACAGTTATTTTAAATTGTAAAAATATTTCACAATATTACTGCTTTTGCTGTATATTGGATCAAATAAATGCAGGCTTGGTGAGCAGAAGAGACTTCTTTAAAAACATTAAAAAACTTTTGACTTGTAGTGTAGTTAAAAAAATGTGGTTCTTTTAACTTTCTGTTTATCAAACAATGCTTTTTAGCACGCTTAAACCTGTACAACTGTTTTCAACATTGATTATAATCAGACATGTTTCTTAGGCATTCAAAATGATGCTGAAAATTCATCTTTGTCTCACAGAAATAAATTACATTTTATAGTGTATCCAAATAGAAAACAGTTATTTGAATTTGTAACAATATTTCACAATATTGCTGTTTTTATTGGATTTTCAGTCATAAGTAAAACAACTAAAATCCAAACATTTGAACCAATGTTTGTACTAACCAATGTTGACTGAATCCTCCCAATCTTGCAGAACTTCGGTTACGATGAGAACGTAGACGTATGTTCTGTGTTTCCTATCTCGATTCTGTGTGCGAAAAAAATGTGTTATTTAAAAGCAAGTAGCACAACACTTTAAATGCTTTTACAGTACTCCATTCTTACCTCAAATATTCCTACTAGTCTTCCTAAAGTGCCCTTGACACCAGCCTATAAATGAACATACAATCAATGGATGAAACTAAATCATTGCATTCTTTTTTTTAATATTATTATTATTTTTAAAGAAACATTACATGATCAAGTCAGTTTATTGTCATTAATCAGTGAATCAGTGAGCGTGTTTCCATGCACGTTCTTAAACCGATTACGCTTAATAAGCCGAAAACGCACGTGGTCATGTAAACGCGGTAACCCATTTTCTTTTACCGGAGTAAGGTCATAATCGGCGTAAACATAAACCGCTTTCTGCCTCTTGTCCCGATTTCGGGCAGCACGTAAACGCAATAACCGACGCATTTAAAGGGATAGTTCACCCAAAACTGAAAATTTGATGTTTATCTGCTTACCCCCAGGGCATCCAAGATGTAGGTGACTTTGTTTCCTCAGCAGAACACAAACGAAGATTTTTTAACGAAAACCGGTGCAGTCTGTCAGCCAAATAATATGAGTGGATGGGCACCAAACCTTAAAAAGTAAACAAAAACATGCACAGACAAATCCAAATTACACCCTGCGGCTCGTGACGATACATTGATGTCCTAAGACACGAAACGATCGTTTTTTGTGAGAAACTGAACAGTATTTATATCATTTTTTACGTTTGAAATACAGCCACGTCCATATGTTCTGAGCACGAGTTTAGCATCCGGCTCGTGACATGTGAACGCGCTCTGGCGTAGAATACGCAAACACCGGCCGTAAGCGATCTGTCGAATGTATACAACACTCATTGTTTACACAGAGCACAGAGATTGTGGGTATAGCGGCTATTCAAAATGGTAATTACTTGCGCTTATTTGATTGTTGAAACCGATTTAAAGCTAAAAGATTACGTTTGCTTGTGCAAACTCATCCGGGGCTTTTCACCGATTTCCCCTTACGGTGTTTGCGTATTCTACGCCAGAGCGCGTTCACATGTCACGAGCCGGATGAAAAACTCATGCTCATGACAGATGGACGTGGCTGTGTATCAAAGGTAAAAAATTATATAAATACTGTTCAGTTTCTCGCAAGAACCGATCATTTTGTGTCTTAGGACATCAATGTATCGTCACGAGCCGCAGGGTGTAATTTGGATTTGTCTGTGCTTGTTTTGTTTTACTTTTAAAGGTCTGGTGCCCATCCACTCCCATTATTTGGCTGACAGATTGCACCGGTTTTCGTTAAAAATCTTCGTTTGTGTTCTGCTGAGGAAACAAAGTCACCTACATCTTGGATGCCCTGGGGGTAAGCAGATAAACATCAAATTTTCATTTTTGGGTGAACTATCCCTTTAATTCGTAAGTGAGAATTTGACAACTGATATGACTTCAGAGGTCAAGAAAAGACTAGACTAGTGGTGAAAACAAACAGGACAGCACATCAACAGGAGCATGAAGGCATTTTTCAGACTGTGTCAGTCTACACCCGTCCTGAGTGATAGCGATCCATCATGACTCTCTTTAGGCCAAATGTCATGTACACAACATGGCGCTGACCTCAACTTGAGTAGCTGATTGTCGTCAAACATGGGCTAAATTTAGTCGTGATTATATAGCAATGGTCCAAAAGTCTGAGACCACTGATGAAAATCTTTAATTTAATATACACTACTGCTTAAAAGTGTAGGGTTTGTGAGATTTTTATTTATAAGAAATGTTTCTTGAGAAGTAAATCAGCATATTAGAATGATTTCTGAATGATCATGTGATGGTATATATAGATATTTGGAAAAAAATACACCACTGTTCAAAAGTTTGGGGTCAGTTTGATGTTTTTTTTTGAAAGAGAGAGAAGGAGAAAATGGTTTTATTTTATTATTAAATTGATCATAAGTGGCAGTTATATTGTTACAAATCATTTTTATTTATAAGAAATGTTTCTTGGACAGCAAATCAGCATATTAGAATGATTTCTGAAGGATCATGTGACACTGAAGACTGGAGTAATGATGCTGAAAATTCAGCTTTTCATCACAAAAATAAATTACATTTTAAAATATATTCAAAAAGAAATCAGTTATTTTAAATTGTAATAATATTTCACATTTGATTATATAAATACAGCCTTGATAAGCAGAACAAACAAAACTATTTGAAATTTCTTCTTGGTTCTGCATATAAAGGCTGTATTTATATGATCAAAAAGTACAGTAAAAATGTGAAATATTCTTACAATTTAAAATAACTTCTTTTTGAATATATTTTAAAATGCAATTTATTTGTGTGATGAAACGCTATGCTTTCAGCATCATTACATAATTATTGTAACATTATAACTGCCACTTATGACCAATTTAATATTAAAATAAAATAAAAAAGTATTTTCTCCCTCTCTCTCTCTCTCTCTCAAAAAAAAAACATCACACTGACCCCAAACTTTTGAACAGTAGTGTATTTTTTTTTCCAAAGAGCATCTTGACCATCTATATAGAGTCACATGATCATTACCACTTATATTTGATTCTTACATTAAAATTCTTGACCGTTTCAACATCATTACTTTACATTTCAAAATCTAAAAACTTTTTAACAAGCTCTCAGACTTCAGGACAATCCCACACATGTGGTCCCATCTGACACGGATGACATTGTGTCATGGTACGTTTATAGTCTACTACACACTCTTGGCTACTGTCTGGCAGTGGAGGTGTGAAGAGCAGCTCTTAATCTGAGTGTAATGCCCTTTAAAACTGTAAGGTGATCGTCCCGGGAGAATGAGCGACATGTTTGCCGTCTGTCAGATGGCCAGCGAAAGTAAGAGAGTATGGCGGATCGCAGCTGATGGAACATTATCACTTCTCTTTATGAGAAACCCCATAGGTTAAGTGTCAGCAGAGAGAAAACCTAGATGTTTGCACGATGGATCATGTCAAAAATATTTGCCAAAACATCAGTTATCGTCATCAGGCGATTACTCAGCTGATATTTGGATGTATTCAAATGTTGTTGAGCCAAGATTTACAGAATTTTAATCCATTTTGAGTAACTATATTGTACAGAATAAGTGTGTTTTTTAATGAGAAATTCTGTGTATATTTTATCCACATTATTAACCATCAAAAAACCTCTTACAAATGGCCTAAGAAGCTTTGACAATCATTGAGAGTCATTGCAATAGAGAGTAGAGTATGTATAATCCAAGTGATAAAAGTCAAACCTCTTCACAGACTTCTCGGACAGCAGCGACGTTGGGCTCTTCCTCGGGCTCCATTCCTCCTCCGGGTACAATCCATTTGTCTGGATATCTGCTGCTGCTCACCAATAACACCTGTGAGGACACATTTTCTGAAAGTCAATGATAGGACAATATATCGGCCTGGACCCAAATAATAATGAGCCATTGTGAAATAATCACAACTGGCCAATGCTCATCAACAGAAGTGATAGTTCCCCTTGTGTCTCCTGGCACAATTGATTTTTAACTCATTTTGAGTCACTGTTTGGTACAATAGATGCAATTTCAGCATTTTTGTGAACCTCTGGTGCCTCGTTTGTAAAGACTTGTGTACAACAATCCTAAAAAATAAAGATAAATGTACAACAGTCTCTGACACGTTTTTATGATTTATAAAGCATGTTTCTAAATATATGGATCTTTATAAATCATGAATATTTATTGTCAATAAAATCAATACTATTTGTATAATTAAAAAAGTTATTAATCAAATGTTCTTAATCACATCAATATTTAATTTAAAAAACAGTACTGTAATTTGTCTTGGAGTTTGTGAAGTAATACTATTATGTAAATACTAATATGTAACACATTTCTCACGATTAAAATGATGAAAAAAATCCCTATAACCAATTAATATAGAAATAAAACAAAATGAACAATGGCATGTACAATAGCTATAAAACAAATATACAGATCCATCAAATACTAACAATTTTAGAAACACTATAAAAGGCACATCCCAAAATATATCCATTACCTCACATTATTTAATATTTGAATTGAGGTAGAAATAAAACATCATAAACAATGAAAAAGTAAATAAACAAATGCTTTTAAATCATTAATATAATTTATGAATTCATTTAATTTAAGCAATTACCAAAAAGCAAAGCAATTAAAATGTTGTTCGTTTTGCTCATATAGTATTATGAATTTAATACTATACTAACATTTTCACAATCAATGTTGGATAGTTTGTATTAACTTATGAGTACAAAAAGTGCTTTAAAAATTAGTGCTGGGAAACGATTAATTGTGATTAAATCACATCTAAAATGTTTATTTAATATATAAACATAACACGTTTTTGTTAAAAATATATAAATGCATGTCTATTTATATACACATAATAAATATACACATATATTAATATATACACATGTATTACGTACACAAAAACTTTTATTTTGAATGCAATTAATCACGAATAACAATTGTCCAGCACAAATAAAAATCGTTCATGTCAATTCCTATCTTTATAAGGCAAGCTAAACGAGGCCCTTATGCTTTAAAATGGTTTAAACTGAAATATTTAATTTCCTTCATGGATGCATCATGAGTTACCATAGTTTTCCACATTGACAAAACTGTACTACTGTATTTTTCAGAGTACAGCCACATTACTTCTTTGATGTTCGATGGTATGAACATCAAAGAATACCAGGGTACTTCTTGTTAGCGGTGCTCAAAATAAAAAGTACCATGATATTACCATATATATATATTTATATGGGTATTACTATGTCAATATTCATGAAACACATTGATTTCAGCACTATGGTATATTTCAAAATACTACAGTATTACTAGTATTATTAGTATAGTATTTTTAATTGTTTTGTTAGGGATGGTCCTCTAAATATCTTCAAAAAATACCATGGTACTTCTTGTTAGAGGTGCTCAAAATAAAAAGTACCATGATATTACCATATATATATATATATATATATATATATATATATATATATATATATATATATATATATATATGTGTGTGACCCTGGACCACAAAACCAGTCTTAAGTCGCTGGGGTATATTTGTAGCAATAACCAAAAATACATTGTATGGGTCAAAATGATTGATTTTTCTTTTATGCCAAAAATCATTAGGAAATTAAGTAAAGATCATGTTCCATGAAGATTTTTTGTAAAATTCCTACTGTAAATATATATAAGTGTAATTTTTAATTAGTAATATGCATTGTTAAGAAATTAATTTGAAGAACTTTAAAGGTGATTTTCTCAGCATTTTGATTTTTTTCTCACCCTCAGATTCTAGATATTCAAATAGTTGTATCTCGGCCAAATATTGTCCTATCCTAACAAACCATACATCAATAGAAAGCTTATTTATTGATCCTCCATATGCTGTATACATCTCAGTTTTGTAAAATTTAACCTTATGACTGGTTTTGTGGTCAAGGGTCACACATACATACATACATATATATATATATATATATATATATATATGGGTATTACTATGTCAATATTAGGGATGGTCCTCTAAATATCTTCAAAGAATACTATGGTACTTTTTGTTGGCGGTGCTAAAGAAAACAAAAAATACCATGGTATGTTGAACACAATGCTGGTACAATAGAATTAACGTTAACATGTAAACGCCACGATATTTAAACTACCATAGTATTACAGACGGATGTACTATGGTACATCACAGTAATTTGTTATAAGGAAGTCTTTAAAATTTTATGTAATCACATGAATTGTATGTATCCGATGAATTTCGATAAACCAGTCAAACTGTCAACGAGTCGCGCGTTCTCGGCGCAGCTTCATTGATTACCGCTCGTCGCGTCGTTTAACGCTAGGCCGACTCCGCGAACTACTCCCAGGCTAACGGCTGATAGCACTCCGCTACCGCGCTGCCAAAGGCTTTGAGATCCAGCAGCTGACGCGTTGACAGACGCACGCATCTTGCGTTCTCCCGGCGGCCCGTTCCACCGGCAGCGAGACTCACCTCCTGCTCGGTCTCGTTCCTGAAGCACAGGCAGGCGGCCCGCTTCTTGTACCCGTCTCCATCATAGGTGCGCGTTTGGTTCGACTTGAGCTTCAACATCTCGGAATGGGCGTCACGACTGAGATCGGAACCTGAACCTGAAGAAAGGCAAAGTCCGCGAATGGAAACCCCGCGTCAATCACTGGAAATAAGCTCTTCGACGCTTCATTTTTCCAAAGCCGAGCGCATCTCGGAGACAGACGCCATTATCGAAACCGCTACGGGATGTGCGCAACCTGCCCAGCGCAGACTGATAAAAAGCACGTTGTTGATTTTAGAGAATAGGGCTTGCGGATATGATATTCCGCATAACAATCCGTTCATTGTGTACGGATTTATAATATCGCTATCAATAATAATTCGTTTTATTAACTTTTATAAATTAAATATTGCTACATTAACAATACGAATTAATATAATCCGTATTAAATTAAGTATACAGTATTTTACAGAAAATTCAATATTACAACAAACATTTATATTAACAATACTAGATAAAATATTATCAGTCAAATAAATATTTAATAAAATATACAGTAGTGTAATTTGTCCTGGTGAAGTAATACTAGTATGTAAATACTAACATGTTAGATTTCTCACAATTAAAAAGATGAAAAAATCCCTACAACTAATTAACATTTTAAATAAAACAACACTAAAAATGACAAATAGCTATAAAATATACAGATTCATTGAATACTAAAAATTACAAAAACAGTAGGCCTATAAAAGATTAGTCCTGTCAAATGATTAATCACATCAAAAATAAGTTTTTCTTTACATATGTCTATACTGTGTATATTTATGTATATATAAATAAATACACATACATACAGTATATATTTCGAAACTATTTAGCTTACATGTATTTATTTACATTCATATAACTGATAATACAAAAAAATACAAAAAATTGTTTGCATAAAGTGTATACTGTGTATATTTATTATGTATATAGAAATACACAGTATATATTTTGAAAATATTTATATATAAATATATTTTTCTTAACTATATACATGCATGTGTATACATAATAAATATACACAGCATGCACACATATTATGTAAACATAAACTTTTATTTTGGATGTGATTAATCACAATTAAGCAAATCAAAAATAAAAGTTTTTGTTTGCATAATGTGTATACTGTGTATATTTATTATGTATATAGAAATACACACACAGTATATATTTTGAAAATATAAATTTAATTGATATTATATAAAAATATTTTTATAAACATTTTAACAAAAAATATATACATGCATAATAATAAATATACACAGTACACAGACATATTATGTAAACAAAAACTTTTATTTGGATGCATTTAATCGTGATTAATCGTTGGACAGCACTAAATATATCTCTCTCAAAATATATATAAATTACCTCTCTTTATTTAGTATTTAAATTGAGCTGGAAATAAAACATCGTACACAATTAAAAAAAGTCAACATAAAAATCATTTTACGCTTATAATATTTTAATGGTTTAAATTCTCTTAAAATTCTCTTATTTATTATATAAAAGTAGTTATTAAGTAAAGTAGTAACATTTATCTTAAAACTATTATGCCAGTCTATAACATTTAATATATTAATGAAATATTATATAATAATATGTGACCCTGGATCATAAGTCGCATGGGTGTATTTGTAGCAGTAGCCAAAAATACATGGTATGGGTCAAAATTCTGGATTTTTCTTTTATGCCAGAATTCATTAGGATATTACAGTTGTGGTCAAAAGTTTACACCCCCCTTTCAGAATCTGCTAAATGTTAATTTTTTTTTTTTCCAAAAAAGAGGGATCATGCAAAATGCATGTTACTGTTTATTTAGTACTGACTTGAATAAGATATTTTAGATAAAATCTGTTTACATATAGTCCACAAGAGAAAATAATAGTTAAATTTATAAAAATTAAACCCGGTTCAGTTGATTAATACTGTGTTGTTACCTGAATCATCCACAGCTGTGTTTTTTTTTTTGTTTAGTAATAGTTGAGTCCCTTGTTTGTCCTGAACAGTTAAACTGCCTGCTGTTCTTCAGAAAAATCCTTCAGGTCCCACAAATTTTTTTGTGTGTGTGTGTATTTGAACCCTTTCCAAAAATAACTGTATGATTTTGAGAGTCATCTTTTCACACTGAAGACAACTGAGGGACTCATATGCAACTATTACAGAAGGTTCAAACGCTCAATGATGCTCTAGAAGAAAAAACAATGCATTAAGAGCAGGGGGTGAAAACTTTTGAACAGAATAAAGATGTGTAAATTTTTCTTATTTTGCCTAAATATCATATTTTTTAATTTAGTACTGCCCTTCAGAGACTACAGAAGATAGATGTTTCCGAAAAGACAAAATAATCTTCAAATTCAAAAGTTTTCACCCCCTGACTCTTAATGCATGTTTTTTTCGTCTTGGAGCATCAGTGAGCATTTGAACCTTCTGTAATAGTTGCATGGTCCAGGGTCACATATAACATTATTGTAAAATATGTAAATGTACAAACAATTTGAAAAAGTATTTTTTTATTAAGATCAACACACACTATACATACAAATAAAGTCTATAAATCTAATACACATTTTATAACTCTACTATTGTAGTAATAAAATGTCACACACCATGCCTATGCAGGCTATTTACTGCTACACAGACAATCACTGCGGAATAAAGGGTATTTCTACTACCGAAGGGATTGACATTGTCTTATGGGCTTTTGCTGTCTGTTCATGACACCGTAATACCTGAGGTGAATATTTCAGAAGTTATGAGGACTTGAATGCATAAAATACAGTCCAATATTGTTTCGAGGAGGATTAATATGGGCTATAATTTAGATTGCACTTTTGCTCACTATATGTATTTCAAGGGAGTCTATCATTTTCTTTTTTATGGACCCTGAAAAGAATAAATCTGAATCCTTGAGAAGCATAGCTTATTGTCCTGTTGTGATCTGTCATGCACACAGCTAGATGATTAAATGAAATCATTTTGAAATGAATATTCCAAAAGCACTTGGGTGTGGAGAAACTTGAGCTGATACCTGTAATGCAAACAGTCCTTTGAGGAAATGCTGTAAGAAGGTGGTTTGTGTATGTTATATGCTATTTGTTATATTAATACATTTCAATGTTCGGTTCTTAAGGATTTTTTATTTACTTTTTGGTACCTTGAATCACCACTTGATGGCGTCCTGAAGCAAAACCACCTGAGAACACCTTCTGTATATTAGTTTTCTTCACCATTATGTTTTTCTCCATAATTTTCTTTGACCATTTAGGGAACGCAAAGTGCTGTGCCAGATTCATTCCCAATTAGGAATTAGTACAATACATGTCTTCATGTAGTTCAAAACACAAATCGCTTTAGCTGGAATGTCTTCCAACACAATACACCAGCAAAGACGTATGTTTTCTGCGAAAAAGCAGTTTGTACCCGCGAGGTCAGAGTCAATAATGGCTTCAAAATTGAACACTGCTGCCTTAAACTTCTATAGTGACAAACAAACACAGAAATATACATCCAAATACAAACCTTTGCTATTATCCTCAATGCTGAATCTTGGGGATTCTAATGGAAAACATCACATAAGCTGCTGTTAAAGAAATAGTTCATCCAAAAATGTGCTGAAAATGTACTTGCCATCATGCCATTTAGATATAGGTGAGTTTGTTTCTCAATAGGAACAAAATTAGCATTACTACTTGCTCACCAATGGATCCTCTGGAGTGAATGGGTGCCGTCAGAATGAGAGTCCAAACAGCTGTTAAAACCTTCACAATAATCCACTCCGGTCCATCAGTTAACGTCTTGTAAAGTGAAAAGACGATGTTTGAAATTCTTCATTCATTCTGACGGCACCCATTCACACAGTGATGTAATGCTAAATGTCTCCAAATCTGTTCTTAGGAACAAACAAACTCATCTACTCATCATTTTTGGGTAAACTATTCCTTTACTAAATCTATGTGCTTCCTCAACAGCTGGCTTGATTACAAAATATAAGAACCTGCCTTGAAATGAATATTCACTGATGGTTGGACAGTATTATACACTAACAAAAAGCTAGGTAAACTGTTAATCGGTAAACTGTAAACAGCTACATTCAAAATGAATGCATTCTATGAGAACTATTAAGCCCATGATGTCACACATTAAATTATAGCTTGCTCTAATTCTAGTCTACAACATGGACACGAAATTACTCAACAGAACTACGAACAAAGCGTTAGTAGAAAAGCACCTCAGTCGGATAGATATATAGTAAAAGTAACTGGAAACACGTGACTTTGTATACAGTGTGATTCTGGTTTCTACAGTATATTTGATCTAATGACATGAAACCCATGTATTATGTAGAATATTACATCTTTACTGTCCTTTTGTGGTTGTAGAAAGACATGTTTTTCACAGGTTGGAGAGCAGACGGTTGGTTTGTTTGTTTGGTTGAGTATGAGGTAGTGCTCCGGTTAGATTGTTACTGGTCGTCCTCGTCATCTTCCTCTGCGTCCTCAGATGAATCCTGAGGTTTTTCCTTCTCCTGTGTGAAACGGGAACATTAAACATTTGGGGATGAAATGTATGGAAGCAAAGCTTCTCTCTTGCATGCTATATTTGACATTTACAATGCCATTTTAAATAGGTTTAGCAAGATAGCTTGACCTTTAAATTTGCACGTCACTTCTGTGCAACTTGAAATATAAAATGAAATCTCAAATTTAAAGAGACAGTTCACCAAAATGTACCGGCCATCAGCATATTAGAATGATTTTCGAAGGATCATGTGACACTGAGAACTGGAGTAATGATGCTGAAAATGTAGTTTTGCATCACAGAATTAGATTTTTAGTTAATTAAATAAAAAAAGTATATTTAATTGAATGCAGCCTTGGTGAGATTTCAAACTTTTGGGTAGTATAAAATTACTGAACAATTACTTTCATGCTATTATGATTTTCTTTATTACATGGATGTTATGGACAAACCTTAAATGCATGGTAAATATATTGAACAGGACTGTTTGCTTTTAAGACATTGGGTAGTTCATATCTGCATACTAGCATAAAGTATATATTTTTGACCATAGTCAATATATGCTGCAAAAACAATAATATAATATAATAAATAGCTTCACAATAAATAAACAATTAAAGCAAAAAACAACAACAAAACACTAAATTAAACAAAATAGTTGTCTAGCTTTTTTAAATAATACAATAATAATATAATTTTCAAGCTTCACAATAAAACAAATACAAAATAAACAAAACAATAAATAAAAATAACAAAAGTGATTACATGAGAAATAAAAAAACAAACAAATAAAAATAAATTAAACAAAATAGTTGTCAAGCTTCATTAAATAATATAATATTCAAATAGCTTAACAATAAATACATACATAAAAAACACAACTTAAAAAAAACACAAAAACATTTTTTTACCAGTTGTCAAGCTTCTTTAAATAATATAATATAACATAATATTCAAATATCATCACAATAAATAAATGAATAAATAAAAAGAAAAAAATCAATGACAAAATCAATAAAAAATAATAACATCAATTACTTTGTAAAATTAACAAACAAAAAACGAAATTAAACAAAACAGTTGTCAAGCTTCTTTAAATATAATAATAATAATATAATTTTCAAATAGCTTCACAATAAAAAATCTATAAAACTAATAAAAATTAAAAAAATCAATACAAATAATATAAGCAATTACTTTTATTTTTATAATAAATAAATAAAACAGATTTTTTTTTTACCAAAACAGTTGTCAAGCTTCTTTAAATAATATAATATAATATTCAAATAGCATCACAATTAATAAATAAATAAAAAGAATAAATCAATAAATAACAAAATCAATTAAAAAAATAAAATCAATTACTTATTTTTAATTAAAAAAATGTTAATTAATTAATTAATTAAAAACAAAATAGTTGTCAAGCTTTTTTAATAATATAATATAATATATAGATTTGTGTTCCACAGAGGAAAGTAAATAATGATACATTTTGTTGCACAAACTATTATTTTAATATATACCTCTTTCTTCGGCCTTCCCCTTGGTTTGCTTCCAGAAGCGGATGATTTCTATTGAACAGAAAATGAAATTAACAAACAATTATTCAAGTGTTAAAAAATCAGTCACTTAAATGCAACAGTTCCCCAAAAGCTAAACCACTGGATAAAACTAAGGCGCTTCTATTTTTTCACATCTTTTTCACAGGCCAATGTGACACTGCATGGCAAATGCACCAGTAGAGGGAGCCTGTTTCTGCACATGACAACAGATGGAGGGGGCATTGAGTTCATTGAGGACTCTTGAGGCGGGAGCTGACAGTGCATTGCTCAGGGGTAAGTGGCTAACAGCGGGTCACCTGCATTTGGTCGGCAGACGAGCCGTCAACCAAAAACCAGCATACACTATTCACAATTAATAATGCATATGTCTCTGTGTGTTTGCAAACCACAGACAGCTGTGTTGTACCACAAGCCAACAGTGAGAAAAATACAGTAGTGTCTATATTTACATCTATGCAACCGGCGATACCATAATCACACAAAGAGACTAATTATTCATAGTGTGAGTTAATTAAAAAGAAGAAAGCGTACTCTCTTAGCCGGGCCTTTGTTTTTGCTGCCTTTTGGCCGTCCTCTTGGTCTTTTCGCAGTTGGCGACCCACTCGATTCCTAGAAGAAAACATGTTTATTAAGAAGTTGTCTTAATACACTGTAAGCTGAGGATGCATTATATTAACAAATAAAAGCCACATGCATTATAATTTTCTTTTCGCTCATTGGTTTATTAATCATCTATTATTTTATACCTTTGGATGTTTCCTTGGCCTTCCTCGTCCCCTTTTTACCACTCCATCCTTGTCTTTGAGAGAGACTGTTTGTTTCTCTGAATCACTCATGTTTCTTGGCTGTTAAAATAGAAATTAAATTCATTAAACAGTTGATTTTATATCTTAGGACATGCAATTTGAACTGAATTCATAGCCTAAGTGATTACCTATTATTATGAGTTAAATAGAGGTTGCATTGAATGCATTAGCTCTTTAAACATCTTCCATGACAATGACTTAAATCAAGTATTAAAATATATAAATGCATTGACCGATTAAGTTTAAAGGAAACATATATTGTGCTCATTTTCATGCATTCAGCATTGAGGGTCTCTGGGACACTAAACAAATGCACAGTCAGCCTCATAAAGTTTATTAATTGCATTCATGTCTGAAACCCTTCTGGTTACTTTGCTAAATAACTGGTGTTGAGGCACAGGCGAGGCGCTCAATGGGTTATGCAACAGTAAATCTGTATGGAAGCCATATATCCCGTGCTGCACTTACAGAAGGACGTGCAAATGAGCGGTACAGCCATCGTGCAAGCATTTAAAACACAACGAAACACTGACTTACATGCACTTACAGGAAAATAATGGTGTGATGCGCCCGCTGTTCTGTTCGGTGGCCCCACCTCCCGCACGATGTCTGCTGATTGAATTAGAGCGCAACCGACCGTCTACCAATAAAACACCGTCTAATTCCGAGGTAAATAGACGACTGCTTGTGGAAAAGAGCGAAATTAACTCTGTCGCTACCGATCGAATCAAGGGAGACGCGGAATAGATACGATTAAAGCGAGTGCAGGAATAGCCGCCTGTCACTGGAATAAAAGGCCAATGGAAAAGCAGGATGAGCCGCAGGTTGATGGGAAGAGAGGCGGATCTCACGGGTCCATATGCTGCATATAATGGCTGTGACAAATGACTGGCGCCAAGTACAAAAATCAACTTTAGGAAAAACAGAAGAAAAAAATTAATGAATTAAATTAAATAAATAAATCGGCACGCTTCTTTAGAAAATAAAATAAAATGTAATATACAAATAGCTTCACAATAAATAAATAATGTATAAATGAATTATTAAATGAACTAGATAGATAGATAGATAGATAGATAGATAGATAGATAGATAGATAGATAGATAGATAGATAGATAGATAGATAGATAGATAGATAAAATAAATTACATTTGCAGTAAATAAAAAGAAAAAAGTCGTCAAGCTTATGAAATATTTTAATATAATATAGTATTATAATAAATAAATAAATAATAAATAAATAAGATAGATGGATAGATAGATAGATAGATAGATAGATAGATGATAGATAGATAGATAGATAGATAGATAGATAGATAGATAGATAGATAGATAGATAGATAGATAGATAGATGATACGAAAAGAATAAAAAAATCAATAACTTCAAATAAATAAAAATAAATAAATAAAAACTAAAGTGAACAAAATAAGTCATCAAGCTTCTTTAAAAATATAATATACTAATAGCTTCACAATAAATAATTAAATAAATTACATATCCCTAGATAGATAGACAATATATAAATAAATAATGAAATAAGATATAGATATAGATTATAGATAGATAGATAGATAGATAGATAGATAGATAGATAGATAGATAGATAGATAGACAGACAGATGATAGATAGATAGATAGATAGATAGATAGATAGATGATAGATAGATAGATAGATAGATAGACAGACAGACAGACAGACAGACAGACAGACAGACAGACAGACAGACAGACAGATGATAGATAGATAGATAGATAGATAGATAGATAGATAGATAGATAGATAGATAGACAGACAGACAGACAGACAGACAGACAGACAGATGATAGACAGACAGACATATAGATAGATAGATAGACAGACAGATGATAGATAGATAGATAGATAGATAGATAGATAGATAGATAGATAGATAGATAGATAGACAGACAGACAGATGATAGACAGACAGATAGATAGATAGATAGACAGACAGACAGATGATAGATAGATAGATAGAGAGAGAGAGAGAGAGATAGATAGATATGAAAAGAATAAATATAAAAAACAAATATTACTATCATTTACTTTTGAAATAAATTAAAAACTAAAGTGAACAAAATAAGTCGTCAAGCTTCTTTAAAAATATAATATACTAATAGCTTCACAATAAATAATGAAATAAATAAATATCTCTAGATAGATAGACAGATACTTATACCAAGTATATTTAAATAAAATTAAAAATAATAAAAAAAAGTTTAATAAAAAATAAATAAAAATAAAAAAGAATAAAAATCAGTAACTTTTACTTTTTGAATAAATAAAAAATATGTCACAAAATATGTCATCAAACTTCTTTAAAAATATAATATACTAATAGCTTCACAATAAATAATTAAATAAATTACATATCCCTAGATAGATAGACAATATATAAATAAATAATGAAATAAGATATAGATATAGATTATAGATAGATAGATAGATAGATAGATAGATAGATAGATAGATAGATAGATAGATAGATAGATAGACAGACAGATGATAGATAGATAGATAGATAGATAGATAGATAGATAGATAGATAGATGATAGATAGATAGATAGATAGATAGATAGATAGATAGATAGATAGATAGATAGATAGATAGATAGATAGACAGACAGACAGACAGATGATAGATAGATAGATAGATAGATAGATAGATAGATAGATAGATAGACAGACAGACAGACAGACAGACAGACAGACAGACAGATGATAGATAGATAGATAGATAGATAGATAGATAGATAGATAGACAGACAGACAGACAGACAGACAGATGATAGATAGATAGATAGATAGATAGATAGATAGATAGATAGATAGATAGATAGATAGATAGACAGACAGACAGACAGACAGACAGACAGACAGATGATAGACAGACAGACATATAGATAGATAGATAGACAGACATATAGATAGATAGATAGATAGATAGATAGATAGATAGATAGATAGATAGATAGATAGATAGATAGACAGACAGACAGACAGATGATAGACAGACAGATAGATAGATAGATAGATAGACAGACAGACAGATGATAGATAGATAGATAGAGAGAGAGAGAGAGATAGATAGATATGAAAAGAATAAATATAAAAAACAAATATTACTATCATTTACTTTTGAAATAAATTAAAAACTAAAGTGAACAAAATAAGTCGTCAAGCTTCTTTAAAAATATAATATACTAATAGCTTCACAATAAATAATGAAATAAATAAATATCTCTAGATAGATAGACAGATACTTATACCAAGTATATTTAAATAAAATTAAAAATAATAAAAAAAAGTTTAATAAAAAATAAATAAAAATAAAAAAGAATAAAAATCAGTAACTTTTACTTTTTGAATAAATAAAAAATATGTCACAAAATATGTCATCAAACTTCTTTAAAAATAATAGTCTACTAATAGCTTCACAATAAATAAATAATATATAAATAAATAATGAAATAAGATAGATAGATAGATAGATAGATAGATAGATAGATAGATAGATAGATAGATAGATAGATAGATAGATAGATAGATAGATAGATAGATAGATAGATAGATAGATAGATAGATAAATAATATTAATAGATTAATAAAATAATACTAATAAAAAAAGTATAATAATCAATAACTTTTACTTTTTTAATAAATAAAAAAATGAATGAACAAAATATGTCATCAAGCTTCTTTAAAAAAATAAAATATAGATTATTGATAACTTTACAATAAATAAATAATATCTAAATAAACAGTTGAACTATGATAGAGATAGATAGCTAATATAATATAATATTCAAATGGCTTTACAAGAAATAAAAAATATATAAATAAATAATTAAATAAAATTAATTAAAACTAGATAGAAAGATAGATAGATTATGGATATAGCTACGTTTAAAGTAAATAATAGAATAGAATAGAATAGAATAGAATATTCAAATAGCTTTACAATAAATAATAATAAACTAGACAGATAGATTTAATATAAATAAAAAAAGTGCACAAAATAAGTCAAGCTTATTGAAAAATATAACATACAAATAGCTTCACAATAAATAAATAATTAATTAAATAAACTAGATAGATAGAACAAAATACACAAAATAAATAAATCGTCACGCTTATAATATAATAATATAATATAATAAAACAATAAAAGTGATAAAAGCAATTACTTAAAAAAAACTAAATTAAACCAAATACTTGTCAAGCTTTTTTAAATATATAATATAATATAATATAATATAGTATAATATAATATAATATAATATATACATTTTACAAAAAGAAAAAAATAGTACGTGACTGAACCAAGGGGCTCTAGTTTGTCGGTTTGTCTCAGTGACTGGGCGCGTAAATGTGACGTCAATAATCTACGTCATTGTGCTTGAAGACAGCAGTCTAGAAGAATCACAACAATGAAAATTTACATGATCTGTATGTATGCTTTTTACATTATCCTTATCTTACATGTTTTCTAGTATGAAACCGAATCGAACCGATGAACTGAAATGCGTGATAGTCGTGTTTTGTTACGTGCTGAATGGCTGTGAATGGCTTATGTCTTGTTTACATTGCAAACAACTATAACATTCAGCCTTGTTAGTGCAAGTCAGTAACATTTTGAGGAAAAATACGACCATTCGTACTGAAAATATAATAGATTTTAAAGACTAAAATAATGGTTAGTTGTGAGAATAAGGTTGGTTAAATTGACGCTCTTCAGGTATAATCAGCTAACCTGCTAGCTAACTAACTGGGATTACTGCTTTAACCAACTGGGATTACAGGTTTAACCAGCGGATCTGTTTTGTTTAGAGTCTGTTGAGAATGTTGTTGTATCATAATAGATGATATATATACACTACCGTTCAAAAGTTTGGGGTCAGTACATTTTTATTGTTTCTTTTTCTTTTCTTTTCTTTTTTTTTAAAGAAATTAATACTTTTATTCACCAAGGATGTATTAAGTTAAAAATTAAAAGTTTATTAAAAGTTATTAATAAATAATTTACATTGTTATAAAATATTTATATTTTGAATAAACACTGTACTTTTTAAACTTGTTATTCATGAAAGAATCCTGAAAAAAAAAATCACAGGTTCCAAAAAATATTTGGCAGCACAACTGTTGATATTATCCAACATTGATCATTCTAATAATAAATCAGCATATCAGAATGATTTCTGAAGGATCATGTGACACTTAAGACTGGAGCAACAGCTGATAAAAATTCAGCTTTTCATCACAGGAATAAATTCTATTTTAAAGTACGTTAAAATAAATAACATTATTTTATGTTGTAAAAAACATTTTGCAATATTACTGTTTTTTTTTCTGTATTTTTAATCAAATAAATGCAGCCTTGATGAGCATAAGAGACTTCTTACAAGTCTTACTGACCCCAAACTTTTGAACGGTAGTGTATATATATATATATATATATATATATATATATATATATATATATATATATATATATATATATATATACATTTTATTTATTTTAATTGGGCCATTTTAAGCAGATAGGTGTGAACAAAATTAAACTTTCTGTATCTTTTTAGTATTTATTTATTTTTGCACTAAAAAAGATAACTGAACAGGTCAGGTAATATGTTGCATTTTCTATAGAAGTTACCATCCACCAAAGTCAGTTTTTTTTCTTCTTCTCACATCTAGTGCTTGGTTAATGTTCATTTTGCATCTTGCCTCCAGGTATTTCTACTATAAAAAGACTATAAAAAAGACCTGACCACAGATTCTTGATCAGAGAGCTAGTTCACCCACAGCAGTGCTTTGAAGCCACACCACAAGCCACACATGCCCAGATGCATTACCATATGTTGCCTTTATGGCAGAAGTCTGTAACATGCTCTGTGTTTTCCAGAACTGAACTGATGTGATCTGCTGGCCGCTCTGCCTCCTCTTGAATAATGCACTGTCAATAAAAATGGGAGGCAGCGGATCCAAAACCAAAGGAGTCTGGCCTTTTAGCGGCTCGGGAGCTGGAGGAGAAGCTCCCGGTGAGGTCAGCGAACAGTGTTTAGCTCGTCTACGAGGCTCCAAGAACGCAACACCTTTTGTCTTTACAAGGAAAAGGTAAATGTTAAAAAAGGGTAAAAACCCTGTGATCATCTAGGTCAAGATCTGCAAGCTGTTTAGTTTAGTATAGTTTGTACTTAGTGGTTTGAGGCATGTAAAGTCACTCTCAAATCAGGAACACGTCCATGTCATATTTGAACAAAAACCAAGAAACAGAAATTAGAAACTATATTTTGTTTATAGAGATACGATACATTCTTTGCGTAATTCTTAATTTTTTTATTTGTTTATTTAATTATATTCTAAATTTACAAAAACCACAGTGCGTTTTAGTCATTCTCAGTAGTTTGTGGAAATTGTGCTCAATTTTAATAATGCCAGAAACATAAATACACTACCAGTCAAAAGTTTTTTTAGATATTTCATGTTTTTTGAAGTAGTCTCTTCTGCTTACCAAGCCTGCATTTATTTGATCCAAAGTACAGCAAAAACAGTAAAATGTTGAAATATTTTTACTATTTAAAATGTTTTCTATTTAAATATATTTTAAAATGTAATTTATTCCATTGATCAAAGCTAAAATTTCAGCGTCATTACACCTCATGATCCTTTTTTGCTGTTCAAGAAACATTTTTGATTATTATTGTTATCAATATTTAAAACAGTTGAGTACATTTTTTTTTCAGGAATAGAAAGATACAAAGATCAGCATTTATCTGAAATAAAAAGCTTTTGTAACATTATACACTACACCATTCAAAAAAAGAAAAAGTATTATAGAAGTTAATACTTTTAATTAGCAAGATGGCAAAGAAATGTATAATGTTACAAAAGATTCTATTTCAGATAAATGCTGTTTCTACTCTTTCGATTTTCTACTCGTCAGAGAAACCTGAAAAAATTCTACTCTGCTGTTTTCAACATAATAATAATTATCAATGTTTTTTGAGCAGCAAATCAGAATATTAGAATGATTTCTGAAGGGTCATGTGACTGAAGTAATGATACTAAAAATTCAGCTTTGAAATTACATACATAACATTTTAAATATATATTCAAATAGAAAAGTTATTTTAAATAGTAAAAATATTTCAAAACTTTTACTGTTTTGCTGTACTTTGGATCAAATAAATGCAGGCTTGGTGAGCAGAAGAGACTTCTTTAAAAAAATAAAAATAATACTGTTCAAAAACTTTTGACTGGTAGTGTACATATACATACATATTTACTTAAAATAAATATTTAATTTAGAAATAAATCTTTAATAAAATACAAAATAAATAATTCACATTTTGTGCACACTTTTTAATTTCATAATTTTCTTTTTTTTTTTTTTGATGAAATGAGACTGTGTGTTTATGTGTTATTCATCCAGCTGTTGTTTGTTTTTGCAGTTCCTTGTATTTCGATGAAGATGGAGATCTGGCTCATGAATTTTATGAGGAGACTGTGGTGACCAAGAACGGCAGAAAGAAAGCAAAACTGAAGAGAATTCAGAAAAACCTTATACCTCAGGTACAGTTACATGGTAATATTTAGTGCAAATCGACAGGATCAGCTCAAGAAATTAAGTGTAATTTATACAGAATAACTATTAATTATAATTAATTATGATGATTAACTGCTAAAATTAAGATTTGATTTATTTAAGGGCTTGTCCTTTTTTAATTTTCATCACAGCCTGGAAAACCCATAATTTGTTACTTGATTTTGATATTCAGTGATACATGATATTTACAGTAGATTTTTTGTTCAGTTTGTCCAGAATAGAAAGAAACCACATTTTTAAATGTGTATCTGCTAAAAAAAATACATTTGGCATCAAAAGACATCAACTAATTATTTAATGAATTATCTAAACAGTTATTTATTTGTTCATTTGTTTGTGGTTAAATATTTAATTTACCTGTTTTTTATTTTTTTGTTTGTGTGTTTGTTTATTTGTTCTAAGTTTTTAATTTAAGCACTTCTGTTACATTTAATTTAATCAATGAATGTGTGTGTTTGTTTGTTTGTTTGTTGTTAGTTTTTCTTGGTGTCTCATTTATTTCTTATAATTTATTTGTAAAAGAGTATTTATTTCTTTATTCCTGGTGTCTCATCTAAACTTTTTTATTTGTTTTTGGTTAATTTATTTCAAATTTTTGTCCCTGGTCTCCTATCTAAACACTTCTTTTACATTTAATTTTATTTATTTGTTTGTTTGTTCTTTGTGTCTTATCTGAAATTGTTATTTACCCTAAATCACGTAATGTAGTTTTACAGCTCAGTTTTTTTACAAAAAAAAAAGAAAAAAAAAGTCATTTTCATTTTTTTTTTTCATGTCTACAGGGAATCATTAAGTTGGATCATCCGCGAATCCACTTTGACTTCCCTGTCATCCTCTGTGAAATATAATCACACAAACTGTGGGAAGTGTCACTCCAGACCCTCCTTCCAGCGTCGGTGTTCTTCTGAAAAGATGCCGTGGCTCTGTGTTACGACAGCGAGGGCGTTCTGCCCTTCACATGGCTTTGACCAAAAACATGAATCACATTTTCTGATTTGTATTTTTGATGTATAGACAGCAGACATATGGTGTCTTGTCTTCTGTGATGTACAGTTAGGAAAGCATGTGCGGTGAGAGCTTGTAAGTACGGAGCCTAAAGCAATGCAGGGATTGTACATAAATCACTGGTGTTTGTTGAAGTCTGTCTGTTGCAGTGTGCGTTCATCGTTGTATTGTTTATTATAATATTCTGTTGTATCAAAGTCTTACTCTGTTTGTTGGGTTGCAACCCACATCTGCACTTTTTTTCTCATTTATTGTACAGTAAATTATGAGTTGATACTTGAATAAAATGGTTTAGCAGATTACACAGTAGTAATTATTTATGTAAGTCAATGTAAATGTTTAGAATAACATGAAATTACAGTCACAGTCCATTTTACATCCAAAATGTTAAAGAGAAACAAAATATTTAGTGAGAAAAGACTTTTGTCTGCAGCATATCAGTTATTAGTCAATATTAGAATATTTTAATACATCTGTATCAGCTGATATTGGATATTTAATTGTGGATATTCACTGTTAAATTAAATCTTCAGCACAATTTCAAAATAAATATCTATTTTTCAAACAGTACGTAATGTTGTGACCAGTGGTATTTTAGTATCACTAATGTACTGTTATAGTTTTTGATTATGGCCCGGTTTCACAGACAGGGCTTAGATTAAGCCAGGATTAACCCATAGTTCAATTAGGACATTTAAGTAATTTTTATAAACGTGCTTAGAAAAAAATATTACTGGTGTGCATCTTGAGACAAAACAAAGGCACTGATATATATTTTAGATCAGTCAGTGCAAGTTTCTTTTAGTTGAAACAGCTCGGACTTACATTTTAGTCTAGGACTAGGCTTAAGCCTTGTTTGTGAAACCGGGGGAATATGTTTAATTACATTGTGTTCTTGTCACTTTTTGTTTCTACATACAGTTATAGTCAAAAGTTTACACACACCTTGTAGAATCTGCAAAATGTTAATTATTTCACCAAAATATGAGGGATCATACCAAATACATGTTATTTTTTATTTAGTACTGACCTGAATAAGATATTTCACAAAAAGATGTTTACATATAGTCCACAAAAGACAATAATATGTTATGAAAATTACCCCATTCAAAAGTTTACGTACACTTGATTCTTAATACTGTGTTGCTACCTGAATTATCCACAGCTGTGTTTTTTTGTTGTTGTTGTTTAGTGATAGTTGTTCATGAGTCCCTTGTTTGTCCTGAACAGTTAAACTGCCTGCTGATCTTCAGAAAAGTCCTTCAGGTCCCACAAATTCTTTGGTTTTTCATCATTTTTGTGTATTTGAACCCTTTCCAACAATGACTGTATGATTTTTAGATCCATCTTTTCACACTGAGGACAACTGAGGGACTCATATGCAACAATTACAGAAGGTTCAAACGCTCACTGATGCTCCAGAAGGAAAAACTATGTCTTAAGAGCAGGGGGTGAAAACTTTTGAACAAAATGAAGATGTGTTGGCTACATTTTTCTTATTTTGCCTGAATAAATATATATATATAATTTTTATTTAGTACCGCCCTCCAGAAGCTACAGAAGATACTTACATGTTTCCCAGAAGACAAAAAAAGTTACATTGATCATGATCTTCAAGTTTTCAAAAGTCTTCACCCCCTGGCTCTTAATGCATTGTGTTTCTTTCTGAAGCATCTTTCTGTATTAGTTGCATATGAGTCCCTCATTTGTCCTCAGTGTAAAAAGATGGATCTCAAAATCATACAGTCATTGTTGGAAAGGGTTTAAACACACAAAAATGCTAAAAAACTAAAGAATTTGTGGAACCTGAAGGATTTAACAGTTTAACTGTTCAGGACAAACAAGGGAATCATGAACAACTATCATTTTTATAAATTCAACTATTATTTTCTCTTGTGTAAACATACTAAATAAAAAATAACATGCATTTTGTATAATCTCTCTTATTTTAGTAAAATAATTAACATTTTGCAGATTCTGCAAGGTGTATGTGAATTTTTGACTTTACTTCAACTAAACAAAATTGTATTGTTTTATTTTAAAGTAACAATGTTTTTTGTATATTTAGTTGCTACTCATTCACAAGTGATAAGCATTTTGTTTTTAATTTATTTAAAATAAATTATTATTATTTATTATGTAAACTATAGACATTCATAATAGTAATAATAATAATTATTTAAATTTTTTTAGTTGTCATTTATTTATTATTATAGAATTTTCATCTGCTAACAGTTTTTGGCCCTGATATTATTGAAACTTATTGAAATTTTTACTATTGGTGTAAGTGTAATACCTAAGGAGCTTTTAAAAATATTTTTCCAATTTCTTTTGCACACTTTTTTTCTGAGCTATGAATTGAAAATGCATTCTTCTCCCATATTTAGTTTATTTTGGCCGTCGGTACTGTAGGTCGCCTGGCACCGGAGATCTGGGTGTGGTATATAGTGAAATGTCAGAGGTTAAGCTGTTTTAAATGTTTCCTCGCTACTTTGAAGTCCACCGTCGGGAGGCTTTCGATCCCGTACAGTGACTTGATCTCCAGCGTCATGCGATGGATGCATTATCAGAGCCGGCCCGTCCCTCAAAGGTACGTTTCATTAGAAACAGATGACTGTCTCGGTGTAAATGACTTCATTGGGAATGTTTGTCCCACCCCTGTGAATGAAATACAGGAAGCTCCGACAGGATGCCATGTCTGCGCACAATCACTGACACCGATAAGAGAGAATAAACGCTTGGAGGGTTTATGAGAGAATGCGTGATGAGACATATGAAGGTTACAGCGGCCCTTAGGGGCGTCGGTGTGTGTGAAAATACTGTTAAAAGAACAGATAGGCTAAAAATTACAATTCTGTCATCATCAGCTCTGTGCTTGAAATGACTGAGATTGACAATTAAATTAAAGTAGGTGGGGTTTATATGTATTTGACATTTTTAACAGAGATGGAGTGATAATACAGGGGATCTCTCCTAGTGCTCAAGGATGTGTGTTTGCCATTTTTGGGAGGCGGGTGTGACGGGTGTGTGTGCGTCCAGTTCCTCTCATATTGTTAAAACTTCCTGGCGCTGCCTAGTTGGAAGAAACGGTGATGTAAAACCCCAAGAACGGGGAGAAAAGGAAAAGGCCCGAGGAAGGAAGTGGCCCTCTCTCTTTCATGAGCACACACATGCACTGACAGAGGCCACACATGAGTCAGCAGAATATGCAGGAACGGCGGAACAGGATCTCTGCGGGTCATTGTCAGAAAGGAACCACTTGAAAGCCGCCTGATGCTACTCTGATTTCATATCCATCATGTGCATCCTCTAGCGTCGGATGAGTTTGAGTTAATTCATACTATTTTTGCTCACAGTTTTATAGACCAAACCTAAGACTTAATATGGCTAAATATTAAAATTATTTTTACAAATACATGGTGGACGAGACATTTAAATAAAAAAATAATTAAAATTTTAATAAATTAAACAAATCTAGCCTAGATGGGAAATAATTTATTTTTGGGGAATTTGGCCTTTATTTAAAAAAATGTTATATATATATATATATATATATATATATATTTATTAATTTACTTATTAATTTATGTATGTATGTATGTATTTGTTTATTTAGCTAATTTCATTTTTTTGGTGTTAACAGTTCTTTTGGACTTTAACTCTAATTAATAATTCATTTTTAAATTATTTGAATATTATATTATAACATAAGCTTGACAACTTATTTATTTTGTGTATTTTTTTAATCTATTTTATTAAATTATTTATATTATATTGTATTATATTATAAGCTTGACGACTTATGTAGCGGTATTTTGTGAATTTTGTTTTATGCTTTTTTACTTTTTATTTGCTTTAAGCGTAATTCTATCTATCTATCATCTATCCAATTTATCTATATCTATTTCAACCTTTTTTTTTATTACTCCTTCAAAAAAAAATTAAAAAAAAATAAAAATCTAGCCTAGATGGAAAATTATTTATTTTTGGGCAAAAAAGTTAATCATTATATACGCTTAAACTAGATTTATTTAATTTTGTGGCGTTAACAGTGACTTTTGGACTCTGATTGTGCCTTTTTTTATTATTATTTTATTACTTCACTCTATCAAATTAATTAAATAAAAACGTTTTTCAATGTTACTGTTTCATTATTTTAGCGTTCTTTTTTGATAATTTTTGACTCAAAGTACACATTACACTCATTTGCATAAAGAAAACCACGCCCCCAGTGAGCTGGTAATAAAGCCACGCCCCCCGCACAGAATCAATGAAACTTATGAAAGCGGAGCTTTGAAGTTGTTGGTCTGCCGCAAAGATAAGCGTCTCAGATGAAGAATGTCAGAAGATTGACATATCAGACCTCACACGACATCAGTCCGCCTGATCTCAAGCCTTTATGAACGGAGAAGGCAACAGGCGACGTGGTAACAGCAATGATTCACATCGCAACCACAGGATGGAGTTATTTATCTGGGAATGACTGTTATTTTTAATGTCAAAGGTGAGTTGTTTGTATGAAAAAAAGCTGTTTTGTTGCTCTGTGAACGATGTGAACAGACTGATGTTGGATTTAATAGTTTTACAACACTTTTTGTGCTCACAAAAAGATTCACTGTTATATTTAGTTATATTACCACGGTATTCTTCGAAATAGCATGTAAATACATGAATTTCAGAACTATGGTATATTTCAAAGTACCATTGTACTACATTTTATCACTTGCCTTGATCTTTGCCTTGATATTCATTAGAAAAAACAGCATTGTGTTAAGTTTATAGAGCATAGCTCATAAAATGTGATCTTTAATGAGAAATATTTTAGTTTTTGAGATCTCTGATTTTTGATCTCAAGACTGTGTCTTGACAAATCTGAGTACTGTGTGAGACTTTTACCTGAGAAACATCTAGAGACTTTCTCAGCTTTCTGTTTGCTCTTCATTTAATCCCAATGCCACAGAAGAAACATATGAGACATTAAATATGTCTTAATTGTGCTTTTTCTGTCCTATGGGTCAGTAAGATTAATATCTGATCAGATTATTCTGCCTTCAGATGGAATATCATCATGTGTCTTTCTATGAATTGTATGATTGTGTAAAAGTGTTGGTTAAAAACAATGTTACATAATTAAAATTTCCTTAAACAGATTTTTAGATCTTTCTGCAAATATTTATGTGCATAATAAAATATTAAAACTGGGATATAATTATTTTATTTTATATATTATTACAAATAAATATTTACTTTAATTTTATATAAATACTATATATTATAATTATTTTCTATATATTTAAATTGTATAATATTGAATATAATATTTCATTCAATAAGTAGGGAATAACTGTAACACTTTGATATTTATTATATAATTATATTATTTTAGAATATTAACCTTTATTTCAAATTAAAACTCACCTCCAAGTCATAATATCTTGGATTTATTTATTTGGGAATGAGAGTTATTTTTAATGTCAAAAGTGAGATATTTCATAAAAAAGTTTTGCAATCATGAAAGTATTGATTTCATGATTGCTGCTTTATGCATAAAGTTAACAGGATGATGTGAGTTTTAAATGTTTTAAAATATTTATAATTATGTATAATATATATGTATAAACCATAAAATATTTAAAATTTTAATAATATTTTATTACATATTGTTTTATAATATTTAATATAATATTTTATTCAGTAAGTAGAGAATAACTGTAACACTGGAATATGTATCATATAATTATATCATTTTATAATATTAACACACTTTATTTCAAATAAAAACTCATAATATCTTGGATTTTTTTTTTTATCTGGGAATAAGTGTTATTTTTAATGTCAAGGGTTAGATATTTAATGAAAATGTTGTATTGATTTCATATTTGTTTTTTGCTCTATGGATAATGTGAACAGGATGACGTTGGTTTTTAATTGTTTTAAACACTTTTACACTCACAAAACATTTCATTGCATTACATTGGTACCATGATAACCTTTGGATTTTTATTATATAATTTTATAATAGCAACCAATTTTTTTAAATAAGAACTCACCTCCAAGTAATAATATCATTGATTTATTTTTCTGCAAATGATTATTTTTAATGTCAAAGGTCAGTTATTTCCTCACCTAATATTGCTGATTTAAAGCTGAAGAAATTTCCCCCCGGTTTCACAGACAAGGCTTAAGCCTAGTCCCAGACTAAAATGTAAGTCTGAGCTATTTTAACTAAAAGAAACTTGCACTGATTGATCTTGAAATATGTGACCCTGGACCACTAAACCAGTCTTAAGTAGCACATATTTGTAGTAATAGCAAAAAATACATTGTATGGGTCAAAGTTATCCCTTTTTTTTGTGCAAAAACTATTAAATTAGTAAAGATCATGTTCCATAAAGATATTTTGTAAATTTCTTACCATAAATATACCAAAAATGAATTTTAACGGTAGCATTTGTGCCTTCTTGTTTCCTTTTTAAATTAACACTGATACCAGAAAGATATCAGATATTTAAGTTCTGATTTCAATGGATTGTAACACACAATGTGCTTTTTTTATTCCAGTAGAAGTGAAGGCCCGTATTGTGAATGACTGAAGTCATGGCTTACTGGATCCATCTCTGGCTGTTGGTTCTACTGGCTCTGGATCATCTTGCTCTCGCTAAAGATCTGAAGCCCACCAGATGGCCACTTTACTCTGAGAAGCCTGTGGTTTTGGTCTGGAACGCCCCGACAGAAGACTGCAGGCCACGGCACAAGGTCCAACTCCAGCTCAATCAGTTTCAGATCGTGGCCTCTCCAAATGAAGGCTTCACCAAACAGAACCTCACCATGTTCTACAAAGACCGTCTAGGCTTGTATCCTCACTTTGAAGACGGTATGGCGGTAAACGGCGGCCTACCGCAGATCGCCAGCCTCACGCAGCACCTAGAGAAGATTCCGGAGGGGATTGAAAAGTACATTCCCAATCCGACGGTGCAAGGCCTGGCTGTGATCGATTGGGAGGAATGGCGCCCGATTTGGATACGTAATTGGGACACCAAAGACATTTACAAGAGCCATTCGCGGCTCTTAGTGGGCCAGAAAAACCCAGGCTGGACTTCAATCCAGATAAGCAAAGTCGCCCAGCAGGAGTTTGAGATGTCCAGTCGTATATTCATGCTAGAGACTTTACGGCTGGCCAAAAGCTTGCGTCCCAATCAGCTTTGGGGCTTTTACCTCTTTCCTGACTGCTATAACCACGACTATCGTAACAGTCTGGAGAACTACACGGGACGCTGCCCGGATGCGGAGGTGGCCAGGAACGACCAGCTGAAGTGGCTGTGGAATGAAAGCACGGCCCTGTTTCCATCCATTTACATGAGCTCGAAGTTGCGTTCGACATCCTCCGGTCGGCAGTTCGTCAGAAACCGGGTGAAGGAGGGAATGAGATTGGCATCAGTTGGAGAGGGAATGGCACGTCCTGTTTTTGTCTACAGCCGCCCTACGTACGCCAAAGAGCTGGAACTGCTGACAGAGGTTATTTTTTATTTACTACTGACCTGAATATGATATTTCACATGTTTACATATAGTCCACAAGAGAAAATAATAGTTACATTTATAAAAATTACCCCATTTAAAAGTTTACATACGCTTGATTTTTAATACTGTGTTTTTTGTTTAGTAATAGCTGTTCATGAGTCCCTTGTTTTTCCTGAACGGTTAAACTGCTTGCTGTTCTTCAGAAAAATCCTTCAGGTCCCACAAATTATTTGGTTTTCCAGAGGGACTCATATGCAAGCATTACAGAAGGTTCAAATGCTTACTGATGCTTCAGAAGGAAACACGATGCTTTGAGAGCTGGGGGGTGAAAACATTTTGAATTTGAAAATCAGGGTAAATTGAACTTATTTTGATTTCATGTAAGTATCTCCTGTAGCTTCTGAAGGGCAATGCTAAATGGGAAAAATTATATTTAGGCAAAATAAGAAAAATGTTCAAATCTTCATTCTGTTCCAAAGTTTTCACCCCTGGCTTTTAATGCATCGTGTTTCCTTCTGAAGCATCAGTGAGCTTCAATTTTCTTCAAAGAAATAGCTTTTTATTAAATAAGATCTTAATTTAATCCCATTACTGGTGTTAGTGAACAGTGTGATTTTCAGCAAAATTGCAGAACCACCAAAAATGATCAAATTGATTGGATATTATTTTTAACATTATTCTGATAATCTGAATCAATTTGAAAATGAAAGAACGTTAAATTAGTAAAGTTAATTTCCGATTTCTGACTTTGCAGATTAAAGTTAAGATTATATTTTGTCAAATCTGAGCAAGAGTGTTTGAGACACTTTTGTGATGGAGAAGCATTTAAGAGTTTATTTTATTTGTAGTATTTGTTGTACTCTTTAAAGTAAAAATAAAAATTCCCTTATAATTTAATCACCCCCATGTCATCCAAGATGTTCAGGTCTTTCTTTCTTCAGTCGCAAAGAAATTCAGTTTTTTGATAAATACATTACAGGATTGTTCTCCATATAGGGGACTTCCATTGGATTGAAGGTTAAAAATGCAGTTTTAGTGCAGCTTTAAAGGACTCTACATGATCCCAGCCAAGGAATAAGGGTCTTATCTAGTGAACCAATTGGTTATTTTCTAGAAAAATGTACAATTTATACACTTTTCAAACACAAATCCTCATCTTGTCTAGCTCTGAGTTTCTCCTTTAACTTCAAAATCATCCTACATTGCTGCAGAAGTACCAACCCAGTGTTTTCAAAATGAATGTGAAAGGAGGGCCAAACACCCTTTACAAAAAAAAGGCAAAACAGCGATGTAGGGCAATTTTGAAGTTGGAGGAGAAAATAAGATTGAAGTTTTTCAACATAGATTAACTGTTTTGAACCAGAGTGCACAGAGTACGCATGCGCATTGCAGAGCTAGACAATATGAGCATTTGTGGTTAAAAAGTGTATAAATATATATTTTTTTTAAAGAAAATGACAGATGTTTCACTAGATAAGACCCTTATCCCATGGCTGGGAAACCTGGCATTGAAACTGTATTTTTAACCTTCAATCCACTGAGCACTATTGAAGTCCACTATATGGAAATAAATCCTGGAATGTTTTCCTCAAAAAACGTAATTTCTTTGTGACTGAAAAAAGAAAGAATGAATATCTTGGATGACATAATGGGAGTAAATTATCAGGAAATTTTTATTCTGTAAGTGAACTTCTCCTTTATATGTAGGGGGATTTATTGATGTTCTAAAACCATTGTTTTTTGGACAATTTGAGAGTATTTAAAGACTAAAACCGACTAGTATATCTAAAGACAGATTCTCTATAGATTTACAGCATAAGTTTGTCTGATAGTGTTGTGGATGTCAAGGGTTGCTAAGGTAGCAGTGGCTTGTAACATTTGTAAGGCATGACTTAGCAAATAGGTAATTAAATGTATGTAAATCCCTCCATGTGACCTGGAGCTAAACTTTGACATGTAACAGAATGTGCGGAAATGAAGGTTGACCTTAAAGGACAAAATATTCCATTCAACTGTCAGTGACTTTCCAGTTTGTTTGTTCAGAGGCCAGAGAGACGTTTTCTGAGAATCTGCAAATAGTTCTTCTATTGTGTACGTTAGTAAAGTTCACATGCATAACTTTTTGTTTTGTTTTTGTCCTCCTAAAGATAAAAAAATCTAAACATCTTTAAAACAAGATATATTCATATTCAAGATTTTAAGATTATAGGACTTAAAGGTGAACTGTGTACTTACTTTTTTCTATCCCAGTTATAACTCTATGATTCATCCAGAAAAGTGATTTTGCAGTGCTTTCATAACATCGTTGTGTTTATTCAGCCATCCTGACTAACCCTGCAATTTTAGTGAAGATTAAAGCGAGTGTGTTGTGTATATGGTCTTTGTGTGGTGTATCACAAAACTTTTCCTTACATAAGCATCATCTCTGCTCTTTATCTCTGTTTGTGTGTGTGTGTGTGCAGGAGAACAGGAAGGGTGCTGGTCACATTTTTAGTGCCACCACCCACCACACCACACCAGCTGATTTCCTACTTTTTTATTTACACTGTTTGAGTTTCTGTTACAAAATATTTCCCATTCAATATTTGTGACCTTAACATATAGCTTGAGTTAAATGAACTCTTATTTGTTAACAAACTCAAAAACAAATCACAGATTTCTTCAATTGTGTTTATGCAGATGGATTTGGTGTCCACCATTGGAGAAAGTGTGGCTCTGGGTGCCGCTGGTATCGTTCTCTGGGGTGAAGCTGCTTATGCCAGCAGCAATGTAAGCACTCATGCACCACATTATATTGGATTTTAAACAGTAATTTCTATTACTGCTAATAATAATACTAATACTAATAAATTAGTATTAATACTAAGATCTTTCTGACTATTATTTTATGTCAGGCATTTTAAAAACAGCAGCAGCATAGTAACACTTTGAAATGCTGACAACACCTTAACAATGCCATAGCAACCACCCACAACACCCTAGAAACTTCATCGTAACAAACTCAAATGTCTTCAATACCTTAGCAACTGCATAATAACATTTTAAAATGCCTGCAATACCTTAGCAATGCCTTGGCGACCACACACAACACCCTAGCCAACGCATAGCAACACACTAAACTGCCTGCAATATCTTAGTGATGCCCTGGCGACCACCCAAAACACCCTAGCAACTACATAGCAACACACTAAAATGGCTACAACACCTTAGCAATGCCCTGGAAACCACCCACAACACCCCAGCAACTTTGTAACACGCTAAAATGTCTACAATACCATAGGAACTGCATAGTAACATTTTAAAATGCCTTCAATACCTTAGCGATGCCCTGGAAACCACCTTAAACACCCTAGCAACTACATAGCAACACACTAAAGTACCTGCAATACCTTAGCGATGCCCTGGCAACCACCCAAAACACCCTAGCAACTACATAGCAACACACTAGAATGCCTGCAATACTTTAGCGATGCCCTGGAAACCACCTTAAACACCCTAGCAACTACATAGCAACACACTAAAATGCTACAACACCTTAGCAATACCCTGGAAACCACCCACAACACCCCAGCAACTTTGTAACATGCTAAAATGTCTACAATACCTTAGGAACTGCATAGTAACATTTTAAAATTCCTTCAATATCTTAGCAATGCCTTGGCGACCACCCAAAACACTACAACAACCACCCACAACACCCTAGCAACTGCATAGCAACAGACTAAAGTGCCTTCAAGACATTAGCAACTGCACAGTAACACTAAAATGCCTGCAATACCTTAGCAGTGCCATGGCAACCACCCACAACACCCTAGCAACTGCATAACAACAGACTAAAGTCCCTACAATACCTTAGCAACTGCATAGTAACACACTAAAATGCTTGCGATACCATAGCAATGCCTTGGCGACCACCCACAACACCCTAGCAACTGCATAGCAACAGACTAAAGTGCCTACAATACCTTAACAACTGCTTAGTAACACACTAAAATGCTTGCAATACTTTAGCAATGCCTTGGTGACCACCCAAAACACCCAGCAACCACCCACAACACCCTAGCAACTGCATAGGAACAGACTAAAGTGCCTACAATACCTTAGCAACTACATAGTAACACTAAAATGCCTATAATACCTTAGGGACTACATAGTAACACACTAAAATGCCTGCAATACCTTAGCAATACCCTGGCATCCACATAAAACACCCTAGCAACTACATTGCAACACAGTAAAATGCCTACAATACCTTAGCAACTGCATAGTAACAATAAAATGTCCTGGCGACCACCCAAAACACCCAGCAACCACCCACAAAACCCTAGCAACTACATAGCAACACACTAAAGTGCCTTTAAACACCCTAGCAACTGCATAGTAACATACTGAAATGCCTGCAATACGCCCCCAACACGATAACAACTGCATAGCAACATATTAAAGTGCTTACAACACCCTAGCAACTGCATAGCAAAATATTACAGTGCTTACAACACCCTAGAACTGCATAGCAACATATTAAAGTGCTTACAACAGCCTAGCAACTGCATAGTAACACACTAAAATGACTGCAATACTTTAGCAATGCCATGGCGACCACCCAAAACACCCCAGCAACCACCCACAACACCCTAGCAACTGCATAGTAATACCCTAAAGTGTCTACAACAATGCCCTGGAAACTACGCACAACACCCTAGCAACTGCATAGTAATACCCTAAAGTGTCTACAACAATGCCCTGGAAACTACCCACAACACCCTAGCAACTGCATAGTAGCACTTTAAAATGCCTACAGTACCTTAGTAATGCCCTGGCAACCACCTAAAACAAACCTAGCAATTACATAGCAACAGCCTTTTGTCCATTTTCAATTTCTTCTTAAACTTGACATAATTTCCTTATTTTTGTCTGTTTCATCATTTAGGCCAGTTGTTCCAGTTTAAACCAGTACTTGCTGGGTCCACTGGGCCGATACCTCCTCAATGTCACTACTGCAGCCGAGCAGTGCAGTCGTTTCCTGTGCAGTTCCCACGGCCGCTGTCTGCGCAAAAATTCTGACACAGACACGTATCTCCATCTTGATCCACAGACGCACACCATAGTAGGCCAGGGAAAGGAGCTGCACGTGAAGGGAGATGTGAGTGTGGAAGAGCAGCGGCGGATGAGCGAAGACTTCCAGTGCCAGTGTTTTAGCGGGTATCAGGGCGAGAGATGTGACTTTGAGGACCCTCTTCGGCAGCGAGGAGACGGACACGCACTGAAAGCATTATGGATTTACCTTCTGACGCCATTGCTGCTGCATTTACTGACCTGAGCACATGCCATAGCCACTTTGACTCGTTTTCTTGCTTATGAAATGTTTGGCAGGTCAGTGCGCTCTAAATGCTGTTGTGAAAAGGTCCTTCACTTTCATGAAGTCATGGGGTTGAGCTTGAAATCGAAATTTATACATGTAAACACAGGAAACTCAGAGTTCCTCGGAGTTTAAATAAGCACTTTTGTTTGTTGTCACACGTTACACACACAACGTTTGAGCCAGATGTAGGATATTGTGCAACGGAAAATTTAATGAAAATTGATGACTAACCGATGAGTGGATTCATTCAGAAGAAGGCTTCACTTGAGTCACTGTTAAAACAATTTGAAGCAGTGGACTGGTTTTAAGTGGCTCTCTTGGTTTGAGACTATAAAGATGTTGGTTATCTAACAGTACGATGTAGGCTGCAAATGTCAAATGTAGTTAAGCAGATACACATGTATGATTTGAATAGGTGGAACTAGTGGATCTGAGCAAGCCTTAAATGTAAATTCTGTCATCATTTACTCTATTAAATCCTGTATATTTAAGTCTTTTTCTGAATTACTTCAGATAACTTGGAGTATAATATATGAGTTGTGTAAACCACTTTTAATAATTTTTAAAGTAATCGCTCACCCCAAAAATGAACATTTGCTGAAAATGTGCTTCCTTTCAGGCCATCCAAGATGTAAATGAGTTTTGATGATGTTTCTTCATCAGAACCGATTTGGAGAAATTTAGCATTACATTATTTGCTCAACAATGGATCCTCTGCAGTGAATGGGTGCCATCAGAATGAGAGTCCAAACAGCTGATAAAAACATCACAGAAATCCACAATTAATCAAAACCACTCCAGTCCCTTATTTAACATCTTGTGAAGAAAAAAAACTGTGTGTTTGTAAGAAACAAACCCATCATTAAGGTGTTTTAATGCTTCTTTACTTCTATGCATATTTCTCTCCTGATTCAGAACTCGTATTTTAGCCGTCAGCAACAGTTTAAAGTTCCAACAAATCCATCAAGGTGGTTTTATCACAAAAGAACTTGTTTAAAGGTTGTGGATAATGTATTTACATTACTTGTGGATTATTGTGATTTTTTTCATCAGCTGTTTGGACACTCAGTCTGACGGCACCCATTCACTGCAGTGGATCCATTGGTGAGTGATGTAATGCTAATTTTCTTCAAATCTATTCTGGTGATTGTGATCTAAATGTTGATCAGCCTAACGATGAGTACATATTTAGCAAACTTTCATTTGTGGTGAACTATTTCTTTAAGATGAGACTACTAGTGCTGGAAATGTAGATGCATGTCGTGCAATGACTCTTATGCTGGCTGACCTGAGTTTAAATCTGGCTTGTGTGTCATTTCCTGATCACAACCCCTGTTTCCCATCCAGTCCTGTTTTTAAAAGGCAAAACCCCCTACAAAAATAAATAAAGAAGATACTACTAAAGAACTGACAGTTATTTATATCCTGTTATTTAAGTGTTTTGCAACTTTGGACAATATCCTCTTTGTTTTTACTGTTTCATGGACTGATTTAACTGTTGCCAAATCAGCACATATTTTTTATAGGAATTTTTTGCTTCGTTCAGCATATCTGTCAGTGTTCTAACAGTAGTGATTGTTATGGTTATGAGAGTTATGTGACAGCGCTTAAATTCATGTGTGAAAAAAAGCACTGGACTGTCTTTAAACTTCCAACACAATTGTGAATTTGATTTTCTGAAATCGTTTTATATTTGATCAAAATGATTTCTGCGTTTGATTAAAAAAATTTGACTGCTAACCTTGTGTATTTGTTTTAAAGAGTGTTATTTGGCTTTCACATTTGTTGCCTCAAATTGATTTTGTCCAGTAACCATTCAGTTCTTCTCAGATGGAAGTTTTTTTGGGGGAAAACAAGAACAAACTAAATAGGGGAGACGTATGAGACTACAACCCTTGAATCTGCTCAGCACAAGGACCAGCCCAAATTACAGGCTTTACAAACCAAGAAGTTATATTTGTTGCTTTTAACTCTGTGAGCGTTTGCTCAAAATAGAATCGGAAGCAATATGAAATATAGTGTGTTTTTTAATCTTTAATCACTCTAGAAAGACTAAAGTTGCTTTGCATGCAGCTACAGTATTTTAGGGTGTTACCCACAAATGTAACTTTTGGTTCCCTATTTTTTCCCCCTATATTTTAGCTTTCGCATGTATAAAAGATGTTTCTGAAGCATCAGCGAGCATTTCCTTCTGTAATAGTTGCATATGAGTCTCTCAGTTGTTCTCAGTGTGAAAAGATGGATCTCAAAATCATACAGTCGTTATTGGAAAGGGTTCAAAAACATAAAAATGCTGAAAAACCAAAGAATTAGTGGGAACTGAAGGATTTTTCTGAAGAACAGGGGGCAGTTTAACTGATCAGGACAAACAAGGGACTCATGAACAACTATCACTGAACAAAAAAACAGCTGTGGATCATTCAGGTAACAACACAGTATGTATCAAGTGTATGAAAACTTTTGAACAGGGTCATTTTTTAAATTCACCTATTATTTTCTCATGTGGACTATATGTAAATGACTTATTAAGGTCAGTACTATAATTTACATTTTGCTGATTCTCCGAAGTGTATGTAAACTTTTAATCTCAACTGTATATATAACCAAAAATATGCGAATAAAAATTATATTGCTGTGATCTAGGAATCATAAACTTTTAATAAGGGAGCATTTTGTTGAGTCTTATCCTATAAAAGACAATGCAATTAGTCTGAAACGTCCTAATGAACTAAGCATAAGAAATATATGTGATAAATGACCTAAAAGCACGTTTCTATAAAAACAAGCAAAACAAAGTATCTGGATATCACTCTTTTTATTTTCATACTTTTGTTAGTGTATAAAGTGCTCCATTTTGATGCACTATTAAACACTGTATCGCCATGTTTTTAAACCGTGGTATTTTAACACATGCTATTTCGTTATCTGGCGTTCATATTTATATTAATCTCGACGTTGTACGGACAGACGTTCACGCGTCCTGTGTGAACGTCTTTACGCTTCTCAATAGACTCCGCCCCTTCGTTCCTATTGGTTAGACAGTAGACGTTCTGCTTTTAACAAGGGAGAATCACGAGTGAAGCTGAAACTATTTGTTATTTCATGGGTAATTTGTAAAGATTTACTGGATAAGTAAGTACAATTTATGCTCAGATGGTATATGTATTTGTATGTAATCATTTAAACAGTGTGAGTTGTGTCTGCATTCTCGCTGTCTTTCGGTTTTCTTGAGGAAAGTCAGTTCCTCTTTTTAACTCATTCGAAATATAAACAACAAAATGTATTTAACGATAATTATTTTAATAATCATAACCATCTACACATAGTTATTGACAATGTAATGCGTGTTTAACTTAAAGTTTTGTGTAAAGTTAATATGGTGGCCACACTAACATAAAAGTACCATGGTAATACCATGTTTTTGGACATGTTGCTTTGGGACGCTCTCTTTACAAAATAGACTGCTAGTAATACTATAGTACCTTGAAATATATCATGGTACTACAATTTATGTAAAGATGGAGGTAAAATGTGTACTTTTTGATACTCCTGTTGTACTACTGTATAATAGTTTCAGCACAGATTATACATATTAATATATTATGACATTAATATGATACTCTTAGATGCTTAAAAGGAAGTTATGGAATTACCATCATGATAGTGTCCAAAATACCAGGGTCATTTCATGTCAACTCGACCAGAGGTTTTTGATTTTGCTAATATTTTTTTCTGAAGAACAATAGATATGTATACTAATGAAAGCCAAAATATTAAATGTCATGGATGAGTATTTACTGAGTAATCCACAATTTTGTATAGGGAGGTCAAAATGGCAATTTTCATCTGAGATTCAGAGACTTCAGAAAGATGGCAGCAGCATTATCTTATTTTTACACAGAGACTGGTAGTTCTATTAGTAAAATTTAATGACTTTAGCAGGCTTTGTTGCATTATGTGCTAATGGTGACCATTCAAAAATAGGGAAACAGCACTTTTCTCCAAAGTTTGCATGCCTGTAACTTAAAAAAGTATCAAAGATATCTTAATGCCCTTTTAGATATTGGGTCTTAACAAACATTTCTTTTGGTATCTTTATTTTTAATGCCTTATGAGATTCGGTTCCAGAGATACTGAAATATTTTCAGTGGTCAAAAACCAAATGTGGGTCAGTTTTTAAAGAGGAATGTCTGAAGAACAAATAATCTTAAAACTAGAGATGTATCTCGTTTCCTTTTGTCAAGACAACTGCATTGAACATACCTGTCTGAGTGCCATAAATATTCTTTTTCCAAAGTTTGCGTGCCTATACCTCAAGAAGTATTAAAAATATTGCAACATGATTTTAGATTTTAGTTGTTAAAAAACCTACATCATTCAGTCCCAAAAATATGGGGAGCTTAATGAGGCTCCATGTCTAGATGGTTGAATATTTTTCACCCATTTTCAGTGGTCGAAAACCAAATGTTGGTTATTTTGTGTACAGCTAATACTTATTTTATTTAAAGAACAATGGCTGAAGAAGAAATAATGTTGAAGTTAGATTTATATCTTGATTCCCTCTATCAAAACAATTGCATGGAACATGGAAATAAAGATGCCAAATGTAAAGTTTGTTAAGACCCAATATCTAAAAGGGCATTAAGACATCTTCATTACTTCTTGAGTTACAGGCATGCAAAGTTTAGAGAAAAACTTGAAAAGTGCTGTTTCCTCATTTTTGAATGGTCACCTTTGGCACATAATGCAACAAAGATTGCTACAGTCAACAGATTTTACTAATAGAACTACCAATCTCTGTGTAAAAATAACATTATGATGCTGCCATCTTTCTAAAGTCATTTTTTCCCTCCTGTAACTTGACTCTAAATCTCAGCTGAAAATTAGCATTTTGACCTCCCTCTACAAAACTCAGTAAATATTCATCCATGACATTTAATATTTTGGCCTTCCTCACTATACATGTCTATCTTTCTTCAGAAAAAATAGCAAAAATCTAAATTTAAGCCGGGGGAAGTTTTTGAAATTAGTTTGATTTGACACGGAATGACCCACCACAGTATTACCATAGTAACATATCCAAAGTGTTACTAATGTTAAATAATAATGATGATAATTTTCACTTTGTAAGAAACTGTTATAGTTACCCCACCTTATCTCATCTCTGCCTGCCTCTGTTTCACAGTCAAATGAAAAATCATGTACATTATAAAGTCACATTTCAGGCGAAAGGTCTGCACACCACACACACACCTAATGTAGTGTTTCCTGAAGTGGATGATTATTATGGATAATGAGTTGTTCAGGATAAAGTATACCTTTGTTCAAAAAAATTGCCTCTCATCATTGAAATTACCTTTTGAAATTAGACTGTAGCTCGGCTTCATTTCCATTTAAATTGCCTCGGCTCATGTGACATCAGATGTGGACCTGGATGCTAAACGCTCTGCGTTCTTATTGTTGCAGGTCCAGTGTGTCACCTTTTCCAGGGATGGACAGGCTTGGACGTAGGACGTGTCCTCTAGTGGTGTTCGTCATCTGTTTCACCTCTGTTCTCAGCCGTCCATCCTCCCTTCTCAACCATCTCCCGTTTTTTTCCGTATGGAATGCACCGACGGAGCGCTGTGCGTCCCGATTTGGAGTCGAGTTGGACTTGAGTGTCTTTGACATTGTCCACAACCGTGACCAGGCTTTCATGGGTGACAACATCACTATCTTTTACTCGGATAAGTTAGGAGAGTATCCTTACTATGGTATTGGCAGTGAACCAGTGTATGGAGGCGTTCCTCAAAACGCCAGTCTGGACCAGCACCTCCGGAAAGCCGATGACGACCTGAGGACGGACATCCCAGATTTAGGATTTCACGGGCTGGCTATCATTGACTGGGAAAAGTGGAGACCGCTGTGGGAACGTAATTGGGACGCTAAGGAAATCTACTGGAATGGTTCCAGGGCTTTAGTGAAAGCCAAACATCCTACTTGGATGCCGGATCAGATAGAAAAGGAAGCCGTGAGGGAATTCGAGGACGCTTCCAGGGCCTTTATGGATGAGACGTTGAAACTGGGCCGGAGAGAGCGTCCTGGAGGGTTATGGGGGTTTTATGGCTTCCCCTGCTGCTATAATTATCAGTACAAGAAGAACGAGACGTACACAGGTGAGTGTCCTGCTCTGGAGATGAAGAGGAATGATAAACTTGCCTGGCTGTGGAACGTCAGCTCGGCCCTGTACCCTGATATCTATCTGGATCTCGCGCTCCGGGGCCGCGGTCGGGATATCTTGCTGTACAGCCGCCATCGGATCCTGGAGGCCATGAGGGTGAGGGAACAGACCACCCATCGGCCTCCATCTGTCTTCCCGTACGCCAGGATCGCCTACACCTACTCCATGGAGTTTCTCTCACAGGTCAGCATGAAATAAAGACATAACTTTATAGTTATAGTTATCGATTGTACTCTGAACAGGTCTAAATGCTAGATAAAGTTGATCTGAGAATCAAAATGAAAGGGTTATAATATATTATTTAACAAAAATGCTTCATGTGTCACGCATTTGTCTTTCAGGAGGACTTGGTGCACACTATCGGTGAAAGCGTCGCTCTAGGAGCTGCTGGTGTCGTGCTGTGGGGAGATGGAAACTACTCCCAAACAAAGGTTGGAGTGATGTAGATTAAAACACGAATGCACTTATACACTTCTGATAATTGTATATTAGTGGCTGGCGAGAGCTGAAGTGCATTATGCATTGACAAGCTGTTCTCAGATCTGAAAAAAATGACTCATAGGGAAACCGCAGTCACACTTAAATCATTCCGTCAATTCATTCTCATGTGAACACATGAAAATGGGTGCACAAGCACGTATCCTTTTATGGTATGCAAGATAATTCAAGTTCGGTGAGCTCTAACCTCCAAGTTCATTTAGTTTGATCAATACAGGTTGTAATTGTTACAGATTCATGTCTTTTTTTAATAAAACCTGAAGGAAAAATAAAATGTAAATATTCGATGAACAATTTCAACTTAACCTGAAATAAATATGTGACCCTGAACCACAAAATTAGTTATAAGGGTCAGTTTTTTTAAATTACGATGTATACATCATCTAAAAGCTGAATAAGCTTTCCATTGATGTATGGTCTGTTATGATAGGACAATATTTGGCTGAGATACAACTATTTAAAAATCTGGAATCTGAGGGTGCAAAAAATCTAATTAATGAGAAAATCACCTTTTAAGTTCTTAGCAATGCATATTACTAATCAAAAATCAAGTTTTGATTTATTTACGGTAGTAAATTTACAAAATGTCTTTATGGAACATGACATGATTTTTGGCATAAAAGAAAAATCAATAATTTTCACCCATGCAGTGTATTTTTGGCTATTGGTACAAATATACCCACGCCACTAATGACTTGGTTTTGTGGTCCAGGGTCACATATGTTTAAGTGAAATAAAGGTTTATGTTGGACTACTAAAATGACTAAAACTGAAATAAATTAAAAGAAACCAAAGCAAAATAGAAATATTAGAAAAACAAAAACGAATAAAAATGGCAAATGCATGTAACAAAATTAATAAAACCTAAACTAATCAAATCATAATTCAAACTCTAATCATAATTAAAATGACAACTGATGATATAAAAGTTAAACCTAATTTATGATTAATATTATATAAATATTAATAAAATAACACTGAAAAAAATCAAACTTCAGTAAAACAGTAAAGCCGCATGGTTTGAAGTGTTTATTATTATCAGCAGTAGAATCTATTATTAATTATGCAAAATAGAAGTATTGCAAATTCATTTGTATCTGATTAATATTATATATTCAAATAGTTCCAGAAATGTTTGATTATTAGCCATTGGAATGAATAATTATTTAGTCATTTTTAAATTCATGTCATTGCATTCACATGCACTCATGTATATTTCAGTAGTTACATTAAATGCTTTTAGGCAATTGACTATTTATAATGTAACAGGTTTTACTCCATCTAAAGCTATTTTAATAAGCATCTTGTTTGCTTGTCGTTTTATATTTAAAATGCTTGACAAATATTAATGAATCATCATCCAGTCTGTCTGGAATGACATGAAGAAACAGAACAAACTGAGTCAGACTAAATCCAGAAGAACTGTGGCAATGTCTTGCAAAGCTACAGTATTTTTAACAGTTTTATGCACTTGTGTAAAAATGCTGAGAATGCTCAAAAATAATGTCACAAATAGATTTTCTTTATCAATTAACTTCTATTAACTAAATCAAATCAGCATTTGGTGTGACCGTCCCTTGTGTTTAAAGCAGCTTTTGCCTTAGGTGCACTTGTTTTTCAGGTGGCTTTGCAGGTAGGTTTCAACCTGTTCTTCTGGATTTAGTCTGTTCTAATTCTTTATGTCATTCCAGACAGACTGGATGATGATGAGATCTGGGGCAGTATGTATAAAGCTTCTCAGAGTCAAATTTTAGTCTTAAGTGTTTCAAAATTCTAAGAGTGACGTAATTTTACTCTTATTTCTGGACTTAAGATAAAGAGTGATTCATAAAAGTTCTTAAGTGTTAAGACTAGGTCTCAGCTCCTAAATTATTTAAGAGAGTTGGAGAGGCCTCCTAACCTAGTTAGGAGTAACACAATGGCAGCAAAAAGGAGGAAACACACACTTTACAATACACATATGACATATTGGAGTTATATGATGATATGGAGTTGATAAAATGATACAATCGTGACCATCAAGCATTCTTTAATGAATTTATTTTTGTAATTGACCAAGTAATAAGCATAATAACTTAATCCACTCTACAAATCAATGCTCTAGCTGCAATAATATGTTTGTTTGTTTATTTATTTTCACTGGAAAATTTGAAAGATTGTAAAAATGCAGCAAAGCACTGGTGATGACACAGTAAGCAGGGTCTTAAATATTGTGACACTGACCTCACCAAACACATCAGTGACCAAAAGTGATGTGTGGAGGGTTTTAATGACCTCACATTTCACTTAAACCATCAAAATATGAAAAAAAAAAAACACTGATCAATGTTGCTAACTGCTTTCAATTGAAAGTAGTTAAAACAGTCACACAATGTAGCTGATGAGGATGAGGACATAATGGTGAGTTCACTGATCTATATAATATAAATATATCAGTGGGAGAGTGTTGTAATCTAAATAAGGACGTCAACAAATCTAGTGACAAAATCACTAAACTGTCAACATTGACATTGAATACAACATAATCAGTTATTAATTTTGTGTTGGACCTCTCTTGTTTTTGCATGTGTTCATAATTTCTTTGTAGGACAGCAATGCCAAAAAATATGACACATTTTACTGCATTATTATCAAAAAAATAAAAGTAAAACAATTGACTCCAAGCAAATATGCAATATGCTTACAAAATCAGTAACACTTTTTTTTCTCTCTCTTGGCCACAACTTAAAGGCAGTTTATTGACTTTCCAACTGACCGTCAAACCATGCTGCAAAACAAGAAACTTTTAAGTTTGTGGGCTTTCTTTGAGTTCTTGGAGCTGTTCACATCATTGCTCCAACTGTAAATGAGGAGACATGGATTTCAAAGCATTAATAATAATTTGTGATAATTTTCCACAATGCAAAGCATTTGTTTAAATACACTGAAATATTAAATAGTGTCTTAATTAAATGTTTGTATTGTAGTTCCATCAAATAATTGGTGTTGTGCTGCTGTGACTCACATGAGCAGGCTCACTATTGGCTGTCACTATTGGCTGTCAAGGTCAAGGGCGGCCATTTTGTGTTTCAATCATTGTAGTCCTTAATTTACAACACTTAAGTCAGAACTTAAGAATCAGTCTCAAACTTTACTGAAAGTTGCTTTTAGATTCTTTATAAAAGTCTCCTACTCTTAAAAAAGTCCTACTTCTTACTAAGAATTTTTTGACACTTAAGTCAAAGTTTAAGACTACTCTTAAGAGAATTTTTTAGAAGTTTTATACATACGGCCCCTGGGCTCGTATTCACAAAACATCTTAAGGCTAAAAGTAGCTCTTAACTCAGCATTTTAGAAGAAAATCTTAAAAGTAATTGGTGTGTCATTCCTAAATTTAGAACTCATAAATTTTCAATTTTAAGAGTATTTCACAAAGCGTTTTAGTGCTAAAACTAGCTCCTAAATCTGTGAAACGTTAGGAGTAGTGAAGAGTACTCAACTATCCTAAAATGGCTGTTGCTGCCTTAGAACTTAAACTTTTTAGAAACACTCATTTATCTGCATTTTTTATTTTGGAGGTTATCCCAACTCCAAATTTTCCTTTGATTATATCCTTGTTTTCGTTAACAATTTGGGCAAGAAGTAACAGCTGTTCTTGCGTCCAGTTTGGTTTTCTTTTACATTTCATATTTTACTATCAGCCATGATTATTCTATTCTGTTAATAAAAAAGCTGCTTATATGCATATCAGCTAATTGTTAATGGAAAGCACACATATAAAAGGTTGACAATCAGCTGAACATATACTTGTTTAATTAGTGACACTTTGCCTGCATTTTAAAATCTTTATTTGAATGTGGCAACATTTTTTTTAACTTTATTTGAATATGGCAATAATATCGCACTCTACAATATTTCTATATACAAATCTCTAACAGAGACTCTTCCCCTATCAGCCAATCACAGTGTGCATAGTTAGTAAGCATGCTGACATCATTCATAGCTACCTTTACTCTTAGCTTAAGACTTTTCTCTATTCCTTAGTAAAAGTTTGTCTCAGCAGCTTTGTGAATAGGTTTTAAGAGAAAACTCTTAGCTAAAAACTTTTACTGCTATTTAGGAGAACTCTTAGTGGTAAGATGAAATGTTTTGTGAATACGGGCCCAGATCTCTGTGTAGAACGCTGGCTGTTTTAGACTCCATGTGCAAACAAAAATCACTGGATTATTACAATTAATAGCAAAATGAATGTTTGGAAATGTAAACTGATATTTCCTACTGACACACTACAGCAAAAGATAGAAACTACTGACTTAAAACCATTTTTAGCTGGTGAAAATACTAGTGTTCTAAACATTTTGGTCAAATATAAATTATACTGATGACTTGTCATATCTAAGATACACACTACACTGCAAAAAACGCTTTTCTTACTTAGATTTTTGTCTTGTTTCCAGCCAAAAAATCTAAAAATTCTTAAATCAATAAGGATTTTCTAGACGAGTAAAAATTATTTTCTTGTTTTCAGAAAAAACAAGTCAAAATTAAGTGAAAATTATCTTAATTAATCTTATTTCAAAGAAAAAACAAAATGATTTTTTTTACCCCATTGGCAGATTATTTTGCTTGTTTCAAGCAAAAACTTAATATTGACTTGTTTTTTCTGAAAGCAAGAATTTTTTTTTTACTTGTCTGGAAACTCCTCCTTGATTTAAGAATTGTTAGATATTTTGGCTTGAAACAAGACAAAACATCTAAGTAAGAAAAGCATTTTTTGCAGTGTACCTTATACATTTATATCATTTTTAACTTAAATTGTACACATATACCAAATATACACATAAACACAATAAATAACCATGACCTCTCCTGTCCTCTGTGCAGAAGGCCTGTGTAGCAGTTCGGGACTATCTTGATAACACACTTGGCCGCTACATTGTGAACGTGACTGAGGGGGCGTTTCTCTGCAGCCAGACTGTGTGCACGTCCCGGGGCCGTTGTATAAGGAGAGACCCGAGTGGCTCGGCCTACCTGCATCTGGACCCAGCCGAATGGTCCATCATGCCCGGGACCATTGCCAGGGGACCGTCTTATGTAGCTCACCGGAGGTTCAGGATGGTTGAAGGAGACACAAGTGGATTCGCAGCCAGCTTTAGGTGCCAGTGTTTTCCAGGCTGGGAAGGAGAACAATGCCAGAAACCAGTACCTACAGAGACTTTTACATGACAGAAATGACTAGAAGATGGTGGTGGATAAAGCTCAGGGCGGGTCTCCAGAAGCTTGCTGGGTTAACATATACAGGGAACAACACATTATTAGTGTTTACTTGACATTAAAGGTTGACTGTGTCTTTAACAAATTTACTTGAAGTCATTTCAGATAAAGTGTGTGCTAAAAGACTATGTGCGACCATGCTTGCTAGCTAAACTTTATAATATATGATGATTTATACAAATCAAGATGCAGTTTAATTTTGAGTGTTTGTTTACATCAAATATATGCAAAACCCTGAGAATGCAAATGAATGTTGATTTTATTATTATTAATCAAAATGATTCACAAACAAATTAAACAAATTATTGAAATGTAATGGAATATATTGAATAAACTATTCTGACAAATTGTCTTTCATTAATAGGTCTACATTTTTTCTGTTTTCCATTATGATTGCATTTTTATTTAATATTCTGCCTATAAATGTCTGTTATACAAGCAGTTATGCGTGCATGGTTAATAATTATTTAATTTACTGTAAAATGCTCTAACAGAAAAGCCTGTTTCTGCCAAACAGGCTTTTCTGTTAGAGCATTTTACAGTAAATTAAATAATTATTAACCATGCACGCATAACTGCTTGTATAACAGACATTTATAGACAATATTTGGCTAGTTAAAAATCTAGAATCTGAAGGTGCTAAAAAATCTAAATATTGAGAAAATCGCCTTTAAAATTATCTAATCAAGTTGCAACTTCTAATCAAAAAATAGGTTTTTATATATTTACGGTAGGAAATTTGCAAAATAATTTCATGGGGACATGATCTTTACTTAATATCCTAATGATTTTTGGCATAAAAGAAAAATAATGATTTAATTTACTGTAAAATGCTCTAACAGAAAAGCCTGTTTGGCAGAAACAATAGTGTTAAAGTCAGATTGTATTATTTGTTTTTTTTTCTCCATGGTTATATGTATGTATCTCTGCAAGCATCTTTCACAGCTGTATCTTACACCATCTTTATAGTGCAAAAGCTGCTATAGAGGAATAAATGCATGGAAGAATCAAAATCACAATTTAGTATGCAAATGAATGCAAAAAGATGACAATTTAGCATCCAATTATCATAACAACATAGTTGATGTCAGTTAGATTTTGAATGTAGAACTTTCCTAAAATCAAAGATCAAATATAAAGATCAAATATAATATAAATTCAAAGTTTTGTGGCATATATTCCATGTCTGACTGTATGATTTGTAGATTTGAGCTCATTCAAATGCTTGAGTACCTCCTAAATTTAACAAAATCAATGTTTAGCAGATGTGTTTTCGCACACTCATCTTGCATTCAGGTGCAAAATGCAAATTTCGTCCAATAAAACGCTTTCTAAATGTATGCCCCGCCCCCTAATACCACCTGCTCTGATTAGCAAATCATAGTTCGAGTGAAAAAAATTAGATGAGGCCGTTGATGTTTCCCGCCCAAACGGTTTGTTCCAGTAACGAATACATCAGCTCATGGAAGAAAACTAAATTAACTTCAGAAAACTGAGGAATAATAGAAAAGGTGAGGAAAATCAATACAGTGAAGCCTTGTATAAAGGTAAGATGACGGTTTTGTTGGACATTTGCGGTTCACCATGTCACCGTAAGCGAATATCACCACAAAGTGTCTGAAATCACTCTGTAGGGCCACTAGATGACAGTAGAAGCACACTGTCAAGTTTACTAAGTTCACTGTGGTAACATCTAGTTCAAAACCCTTCGTGTAATATGAGGAGATGGCAAACATGAAAGATTTGTTTAATACTAATTGCCTGGGTTAGAATCACTCAGGTAACTCAATGAAACTTAGCATGAATCACGTTAGTTTTGAGCAGATATAGGTGTGTTTGTTTGCTAAGACCATACCCACGAAACCAGTCAGTCATAAGGGTCATTTTTTGACATTTATACATTCATTAATGTATTGTTTGTTAGGATAGGACAATATTTGGCTATTTAAAAATCTGGGATCTGCAAAAAAAAAATCTAAGTATTGAGAAAATCACCTTTAAATTGTCCAAATGAAGTTGTTAGCAATGTATATTACTAATCAAAAATTAGATTATATATATTTAAGGTAGGAAACTTACAAAATATCTTCATGAAACTTAACAGAAATTATCTGTACTTAATATATTAGTGATTAGTGTTTTGTGATCCAGGGTCACATTTTGCTATGCTGTTGTTAGGGCGTTCTAGCTGTTTTATGGCCTAATTGTCTGTGGTGGTCTTTAGAAATGGCTTTTTGTGTATTACTTACTTTTTTCAATAGAAATCGTTGGCCTCATGTATTTTAATTTGTACTATGAATATTTATATTGCTCATAATTCCATTGAAGTATTAAATGATCAAGGTTCCATTACAATATTTTAGTCGTTATTACTGTATATAGGTGTATTTCTTTTTTGCAAAAAAGTACATTTGGGATACCATGGTACAATGATGGTGTTAGATGGTAAAACTATGATACTTGCTACCCCAAAATGCTACCATAGTACATGTCCAAAATGTCATTGCACTACCATGGTATACTCTTTCGTAAGTGTTGTGAAAAGACTTGGTTTTTATAGAGTGGAAAGAAAAGAAAATCTTTGCAATCACAGATGCAACAACGATGAGTAGATTGCATTATCTTGGAGAAAATGGAAATCATTTTAAGCTCTTTGGGTTTGACCTTTGTCGGGGTCAGAGAGACCTAGCACACTATTAAGGGGGTATTTTCCAGCTGAAATAGAATATAGAAGATGAATCCAATCAGTAATCTGAACAAAATAATTGACTTTTTAAAATCTGGTGTTCAAATCTCAGTAAATTGGATGTAACAAGGATGTAACTAAATGTAAAAGTTGATTCAGTAATTGAAAAAAAGCCATGCTTTGATCGACCACTAATCTGAATCTTCTCAAAAAAACATTTTGAAGGCATTTGTGATTTCTCATATTTGGTGCGTAGAGATTTTCAAAACTGTGCACAGTAAAAAAAAAAAAAAGTTTTTTTTTTTTTCACAGTTGTAAATTGCGTAATTTATTTTGTTCTTACAAGAAAATACTATTTCAGTTTTTCAACTTGCCATTTCTTTGTAATTATTTGTGGAATTTTATAGCAGTTTTTGGAAATCTTAAAGTTTTCAGGTTTATCTGAATCTAAACAAATGGACTTTTGGTGGTTGAATGACTAGTCGAATAATCATCCATCGCAACCCATCCATAGAATATGTTCATCTATACTTTTTTTTATGTAGTCGGACTCATTTAAGACTATTTAGTTAAACTACCAAATCCAAATGTCCTTTTCATGGTTGATTGGCAGTAAAAATCACATTAGACAAAACCTACAAAAATGGCCGGGTCACTGATTAAGAGAAAAGAAACTTTACATTTCGGTCATTCTGGTCTGTGGCAGCAGTGAGAGAATTACCCGCGCTCATGAGATAAGGTAAACAAAGGCCGTTAAATTTAGGCTCACTTCCATTCCCCCAGAACTGATTGCATTGACCCAAAGTCACACATTTAGACAGATAAGCAGCCGCAGAGGATGATAATAGACGTCCCTTTGCAACTTTTGTGTTTTATCGGTCTCCAACCTGGAACAGCGGTCCCTTAAGACAGCTCGCCACAGTTTGAGAGACAGCGAGTGTGTCTAACATCTGAAAAATGCTGCTTTTACAAAGTTGGTAACATGTCTACTAAAATTTCTTCATCTGGTCAGTTTTTCTTAGTCATGAATCACAAATGTAAAAAATAAGTAGCAAAAACTGTTTTCAATGTGAAAAATAGCCACCTTTATTAATAGACCACCCACAAATAAAAAATAAAAATAAAAAAAGAGCAGCAAGTCAGCACATTAGAATGATTTCTGAAGGATCATGTGACACTGAAAACTGGAGTAATGATGCTGAAAAATCAGCTTTGCGTCACAGAAATAAATAACATTTTAAAATATATTCAAATTTAAAATGCTTTTTTTTTTTTTTAAATTATAATATTTCACAATATTTCAGTTTTTTATTATATTTTTAATAAAATAAATACACCCTCTGTGTAGTGACTTCTTAAAAAAACATTAAAATTTAAATTTAAAATGCAATCCCGTGCATGTAGTTTAATGTTTGGTGGAAACGTTAAAAATTGCCTCAGAAATAAATAACAGAAAATGGACTTGTTTAAGTCTAAATAAATAACACAGAAATAAATAACATTTCAAAATGTATTCAAATTCAAAATGCTTTTTATAAATGATGATAATAATTCACATTTTTACTGTTTTATTATATTTTTAATAAAATAAATGCACCCTCTGAGTAGAGACTTCTTAAACATTAAAATATCTTAACATTTTTAAAATGCAATCCCGTGCATGTAGTTTAATGTTTGCTGGAAACCTAAAAAATTGTCACAGAAATAAATAACAAAAAACTGACTTAAGTCCAAATAAATAACACAGAAATAACATTTTAAAATATATTCAAATTGAAAATGCTTTTTTAAAATTATAATATTTCACATTTTTACTGTTTTTATTATATTTTCAATAAAATAAATGCACTTTCTGAGTAGAGACTTCTTAAAAAAAAAACATTAAAATATCTTAAAAACATTTTTAAAATGCAATCCTGTGCGTGTAGTTTAATGTTTGGTGGAAACCTAAAAAATTGTCACAGAAATAAATAACAAAAAACTGACTTAAGTCCAAATAAATAACACAGAAATAAATAACATTTTTAAATATATTCAAATTGAAAATGCTTTTTTAAAATTATAATTTCACATTTTTACTGTTTTTATTATATTTTTAATAAAATAAATGCACTTTCTGAGTAGAGACTTCTTAAAAAAACATTAAAATATCTTAAAAACATTTTTAAAATGCAATCCTGTGCGTGTAGTTTGATGTTTGGTAGAAACATAAATTGTCACAGAAATAAATAACAAAAAACTGACTTGTTTAAGTCCAAATAAATAACACAGAAATAACATTTAAAAATATATTCAAATTGAAAATGCTTTTTTAAAATGATGATAATATTTCACAAATTACCGTTTTTTTATTTTTAATAAAATAAATGCACCCTCTGAGCAGAGACTTCTTAAAAAAAAACATTAAAATATCTTAAAAACATTTTTAAAATGCAATCCTGTGCATGTAGTTTAATGCTTTGTGAAAACATTAAAAATTGCGTCTGATAGACCTATTTGAACAAACCTGAACTGTACAAACTTCACTGTTAATTAAAGCTTTTGTAGGATTTCAGATGCCCATCTAACCACTTCCAGACACCCAACTCCATTTTCTGCTTCTGTTCCTCTCATCTATTTTCTTTGGTGTCGTGACCTGAGTCCCGTCCTCGGTCATTCTTTCCATCCCCCCGCTGTTTGGTGGTCTGGCGAGCCGGCGCCGGCGTCATCTCACTCACTCACCGCTTTTTAATAAGCGGTTCGTCACGCACGGCCTCTGTCCTTCAGAAAGAGTGGGCACACACAGATCGCATGTGAGGAGACTGTATTTGAGCAAGACTGTCTTCAGTCAGAGCCATCCATCTTTTCTCTTGCTTTGGGAGGTTTTGAGTTGTGGACCTTTTGGAGATGAGTTTGAAGAGAAAATAGTTTTGGGAACAGGTGATGTGTTTGCATGACCCTTAATGATTGTACTTCACCTCATTGGTCTTTAATGTTGATTCAAGTGTATCTTGTAACCAAATAGTGAATAATGACTTGAATTTCAGCCTAAGGCTTATATGGGCCATTTAACATTTAAAGAATTAGTGCAAACTGCTGTCCCACAACCAAAAAACACATTTAAAAAGCATTTAAGATCCTTTTATTATCTATCGAAACCTACAACAATATTTAAAATATTAGTTAGCTTAATATAAAATCATAATTTATTGGGGACTAGTATTTTTTCTTTCTTTTGTTTTTTGGATTTTAAAAAGTGAAGTAAAAAAAACAATTATATGAAAAAAAAAATTGTTTATTTTATTGTTTTGGCAAATATACATCACATTAAGTCTATTAGTCTGTTTAAAACTGTATAATCCAAATGAATTGAAATTCTATATGGAATTTTAAATACATAAAACTTAAATGTAGGGCTTTTAATTAATGATATTGCATACAAAAAAACATGGCAGAATCAAATTTGCATTGGTCAAAGAAAAAAAAAATTGTTTTGTTTTGTTGATATTTCGTATACTGTTGAACAAGATTAGCTATAAACATTGTGAGAATATACTGTTTATTTTCCAAAAAGAGGCAGCTAAACTTTGGAGAGGGAAAAAGTACATTATGAAATTCATAAGCATTTACAGAACCAAAGTGCATCTTTGCACTTTGTTTGTTGCTAAAAACTTTTCTGTCTTTGTCAGTTAGTGGGAAAAAGCAGAACATATGAAATTACTCAATGCATATGTTTTTTTTCTCCCTCAAACCAAAGTAAAACATGCAACCCGTTGTAGTTATGAATCGCATATTTTGTTCCACTACAAAAAGCTTTTTTTGTTGCTACAATAATCATGCAACTTAATTTTTCAGAGATGCATATATTTCTTTGAATATTCCATTTAAAAAGTGTATTGGTTTGGCACTTAAAATTCAGAACAGTATAAAATCTTCCCAGTTTTTGTCTGTAAACATCATAAGCACATATTCAGAAGGACCTTGAAGAGCCAAAACAATACAAAATCAGATTTGTTATCATCAAACTTTGACCAATCAGTCGCCTTGAAAAAGCCACTAATGCCAACCAATCAAAGACGAAAATCGAGTATTGGAGTCAAATATACAATTTGCGCATTACAGCCATTTTATCCATTAAAATGCGGACACATGCCGGCATAATAACCCATTCACCTCCTCAGCCACATTTATTAGTATTTCATTTGAAAACCTTCTTCTGTTTTCATAATTAATTTAAATAAGATTTCTGCTGTGCATTCCCATAATCCAGATTTTTTATTTGTTATCTTTCAGCATTTACTCGCTACCCATTTTGAATAAACATTTCTCTTTCTCTACGCTAATCTGGCTAATAAATTGGATGGCGCAGGAGCAATGTGTTTGCTATCGGAGCCGTGTCGCTTCACTGCCCATCGGGCCGCCTCGCCACAGAATTGGAGTGACACCGTGGTCACTTATTTGAAAGTGTGTGCTGATTGCTCTCGCAAAAATGGCAACCACACTTTTTTGTGTGAAGGATTACAATTTATCTGCAAGGAGAGGAGAGACTCTCTAATCAACCTTCAGAGGGTTTCTGTCGTCACAGGGATGTGTGTAGCCTGGTATTTGACCCACTGCCTCTGTATTTACAGGTTTTGGGGATGGTATATCAGTTTTCATCTTAGTCACTCATGTATGCTTATTTATGTAGTCCTCGAGTGATATTAGCATGCATTTTGGGGGCAGTTTTGTTGCTTGTTGAATGGGAATAGTGTATTGACTACAGCATATTGCTCATTGTGTACTGCATACTACTTACAAAATTTTTTTTAGGGATGCACCGAATGTTCGGCAACCAAAATTAGCGAAAATAAGTGGAAAGGCAGAATAAATTATACCGAACAATGACATGATGCAATCAAATAGAGGCGCGCACTAATGCAGCAAACATGTCGGCAGTGTGGCAGCATTTAAAACTGTCTGAGAAAGACACAAAAATCATTACAAGCACCGACAGCGCAAGACTGTTTAGTATCGCATCGCATGTCTTCCATGAGAAGAGAGGGCTGGTTGTGGCAGGTTACTGTGTGATGACTGAAAACCATTAGTAAATTAACTACAGGACGTTATGTTGTCTTATACACACACTAATTGTATTTATTCTGAGATCTCTGTACTAGCTTGTTAGCCAGGGTTCAAAGTCCAAAGCGCATCATTCATAAATCTGCTGCTGTCAGCAAAAAGTAGGTCTGAAGTCTTCTTGCGGGTTTCCGCCAAAATAAAAGTCAACATTCATAAATGTTAGTATTGTAATTTTACTGCCTGATTCAAGAAGAGGGTCTTAAAAATGGCCAAATAATATTATTTTACTAAATTATTAACAGTGTTGGGGGTAATGCAAGTTACGTAATGATAATACGTAATTTTTTAGTAACTAGTAAAGTAATGCATTACTTTTCAATTGACAAGAAATTTTATTTTCAAATAAGTAACGCCAGTTACTTTTCCCCCTCATTTATTGATTAAAAGCTCTCCTGTCCCCATGTTGAGAGAAATTGTGAGTAAGATGTTACTTTAGTTCTAGAATAAAGGGGAAACACGAAAAAATTGTGTTTGGTAATTGGCCTTCGGCTCGGTACGTAATTTTGTTTGGCTTCAGCCAAGAATTTAAATTTCGGTGCATCCCTAATTTTTTTTTAAACCGTTAAAAAAATTATGTAAAATGGTACAGTCTGATTAAGTTGAGAATTTAAAATTCTTGGTTGGTGTTCTTGTTCACTTCCAGAATTTTTTTTTAGAGATAATACACTCACCCAAGGGGGTGAGTACATTATCCGTCAATTTTTGTTGTGGAAGTGAAATTCTCCTTTAAAAGGTCAAGCTAAATGCATTGCTTAGTGGGATACAGTATATTTAATGCAAAAATAGTGTGTGTTTGAAATAAGAAGCATAATTCTATAGTATCGGTTAAAGATAAAGCCAATTCACACACACTTTACACACCAGTGTGTGAGGTTAAAACCCTTGTAGATAAGAGATGAGCATCTGTGATGGTCTTGTGGTGCAGTGGTTTAAACCTAATGGTGTCTGAACACAAGCCACACTTGTACAAACAGCACGACTGGGCCCGATTAGAGCTCTTTCCGTTTGCACTTTTTTTCTGCACATCATTTTGTTATCCCAGTTTCAGTCAAATTAGCCTATTCGCTCTTATCACTCACCCCAGTGCATTGTGGGATATTCAGCAAGGCTTTCTTTTTAATTAACTTACAGGCCTTAGAAATATGTGCTTTTTTATTTTGAAGAGCAGAGAATTAACTTTTCAAATGTATTTTTAGGCATTCGAGGCCGTGCTGTATTGTTAATATAGTCACGCCTGAAGACTGTTGGGACACAGGAGTTGCCTAATTGTTTTTATGAAACAAATATAATAAAATAAAAACATTAAAGTCACACTTTCTTATTAAATACTGTTTAATTTAGCAAAGTCCTTACGTGCCGCCCTCCATCTGAACATTGGATATTGAATGTTGATGCAACACTTTCTTTATCGTATGAAAGAAAAAATTGAGAAAACAGTAGGAAGAAATTGGCAGATTTGTTTTTTGAAGTTAATATCTTTTAAACTTGATGAGCTTCTACTGAACAATTGAAAATTGAATTTGAGCCAAAATACCATAGCGTTTTAGTTGGATTTTAATGTTGTCTTCTCTAATATATTAATGTTAATTTTAGCATAAAAAAATACATTTTGCAAATGCATTTTTAAATCATTTTTGTGTGAAACGTCACAGTCTGATCAAGCAATGAGAATTTAAACCTTTGACCTCAACAATGAAAGATATTTGAATTCTTCTCCACTAATCTGATATGTAAATATTAATTTAATTTTTTACATAAATACATATTTTTTGCAAATACATTTTAATCAATTTCTGTACAATGTTACAGTTTGATCAACATCAACAATGAAGAATATGGGAAGTCTTCCCTGCTAATGTAATTATGTAATAATATTAAAATTAATTTATCAGTAATTTTATAAATTCAGTTTTGTGAGAATTTAAAAATCACATGATCTTTGACATCAACAATGAAATATATTTAAATTATTATCTGCTAACATATAAAAAAATTATTAGTTTTAATATAAAAATATTAATAGATAAATTTTTGCGACTACATTTCCCCCCCCCCCCCCCCCCATTTTTTGTTATGGTTCACATTTTGATCAAGTAAAGAGTTGAAAAATCACAGCTAATTTAATTATATAAATATTAATTTCAACAAACCATAATAATAAAAATATATATTAAATTAAATTAAATTATATTTAATTTAAATATAAATCATAAATTATATTTAATTTAAAAGTAAATTCTAAAAAAGTAATGAGAATTTTAAAATCTCATGACCTTTGACATCAACAATGAATTTAAAGTAATCAATTTAAAGTAATCTCTGCTAATCTAATAATTGAAAATATTGGATTTAACATTAATATATTAATAGATCAATTTTAGCAAATACATTAATTCAATTTTGTCAGTTTACATTTTGATCAAGTAAAGAGAGTTGAAAAATCGCAGATAATTTTATTACATAATTATTAATTTTTATGAACATTAATACGTTTTTGCAAATACCTTATTCATTTTAGTGAAAAAAATATTAAATATCACATGACCTTTGACTTTGTCAATGAAAGATTGGGAAGTCTTCTATACTAATCTAATTAAAGAAATGTTAATTTAACACAAATATTAATAAATAAATGTTTGCAAATACATTCAAATTTGTGTACAATTTTACATTCTCACCAAGTAATGAGAATTTAAAAATCACATGACCTTTGACCACATCAATAAAAGATATGGGAAGTCTTTGCTGTTGTTATGAGCCTATTTAGTTTGCAATCATAACTATGCATGATTATACAGCTAGCTGCATTTTATTACATTCCCTTTAGCACCAGAACACATCTAGTACTCACTTTCATGTCACACTGCTGTACAGTGTTGTGCAAGTTACTTCCAAAACGTAATACATTATATATTACTAGTTACTGTCTTTTAATAGTAATTAGTTACATTACAATATTACTGTCTCTAAATTGTAATGCGTTACACTACTTTTAAGTTACTGTTGAGTTACTTTCATCAAATTATCCACAGATTATAAAATGCCAAAAAAAAGTTTAGAGCTGCTCATTATACATGAAGTTTAGGATAGCTAGCATAAAATTATAAAAACATATTTAGGTAGGCCTACCGGTATGTCTATTAATGTTACGTTGTAGTTTAGGTTAAACATGGATAAGCACAAAACTCATTAATACTTTCAGAAATAACACCGATAAATAAAGCAAAGTGTTATAATGTACAATCATTAAACACAATGAATAGCCTATAGGCTATTTTAAATGGTTTTCAGAACAAAACAAGAATGAAGAATACAAGTTGCTAAACAAGCCAAAACGAATGAGGGTAAAAGCGAAACTAAAAACAAACGGCGTTGTTCTCGTGCAGCCTACCTCTCTCATTCTGCATTAATCCAATTAAATGTGTCCATATTCGTGATGTATTTGAATGCTAAACTATTATGTAAACCAGGATTTGTACTTAACGCGCTTATAAAACATCCTCCTCACATGAGCAAATATGTGTTTGGCTCGAGCTCAGGCTGACGGCACGGATACTATGCAGTACGCACTATTTCATTTTACCAGTGACTGTATTTTATTCTTATAATTAACAGACTGCAACTTTTGCAACGCTATGTGTGCGTGAGGCGCCGGGGCAATCGAATAGCGGAATAACTCCGTCATTTTTGGTCATGCAGATCATTTAAAACTGCAGTGTGTTTACTTTTATTTCTGTCATTTCGGTTTCCTTTCCGTGAACTTTCGTAGAGCGCCACTCCACACAAAAGTGAACCAAACTCAGCAGCATATGTCACTCAGTCTTTTCGTTTTGAAAATCAGATATATTTCGCGTATTCATCCATTTTATATGCGGACTATGATTTAATAAAAACAGATTTTGTCATTTTTAGCTTAATTTGTGTTGCTTATGCGCTCGTCCGTCATTTTTTCTCTTCTCCGACTCCGCAGCTCTCATCTTTAGTGTTACGTGGCACCAGTCTAGATGTTTCTAGGAGTTACTCGTGCTGTTTCTCCATAACGGGAGTGCGTCCATCTCATAAATGTAGAATTCGTCTCTGCAGTCATCTCAACCATCGAATTCCAGCAACAGGAAGACAAAATATTTTACTTGTGGACTTTTTTTAATTCACAAATTAATTTTGAGTTAAAATATGTTGATGTAACTTGCGTTACTGAGATTGTAACGAGTAATATTATTACCCAAATTGTATTAGTAATGCGTTATATTACCGCGTTACAGCAAAAAGTAATAAACTACTGTAACATATTACTTTTGTAATGCGTTACTCCCAACACTGCTGCTGTAAGGTACTGCAAAGAAAGTCAAAGACTCCTGGTAAGCGCTGTGATTCAGACTCTTTACCTTCTTTATTCCTTCTCATATTCTTTTTCCTCCACAGACAGACATGGCCACACATACACGGCGGGCACAAAGTGGGCCACTATTATTAAGAATCTAGTAGTTGTTGGTTTCACCAGAAATGTCAGCGTGCGTTGTAACCTTTACTCGAGCATGTTATCTGCCTCCATGGCAATGCAATGGGAAAATGAAGGACTGAGACAACGCAATGGGATTTGAAAGGTCCCCATCAGCGTCTGGCCCTGAGGCGCTCTCCCCTTCACAGTTCAACAATGCGGATACATGGCTATACATGTGCGCACACACACGTGACCCCGTGGAGAGAGCTTCAAATGTTGCTATCTGTCTCTGTGCATCTTTATCTGGCCGTGTAGGGCTCAACATGCACTGGCGGAAGCGGGTAAAGTCGCTAAAACGGCTTTGCTAAGCGCATTTGCTCGGTCAGTGGTAAGTCTTACTGACGCTGTTTACTGCAGTCAACAAAATCAATAATCAAAAGGTGGACATGCTTATGGTTTGGTCAGCCAGGGATGTATGCAGTGTGTAATGTGATTTACACTAGTAGGACATGTGCATCAACAGCCTTGTTGAGGGTAGTACTGGTGGAGATTTGCTCTCAAATATCTTGAAAGTAGTATTGAAAATTGTCTGTAGAATGAAAGTCAGTGTTGTTTTGTACCACAATTACTTTAATTGAATGGACAGAATCAGTTGAGACATTGTTCAGAATATCCTGTTCCTGTTTTTTTATTTTATTTTTTATTTTATTTTTTTTACTTATAAAAATACAGAGTAAAGCTCTAAAATCTATGAAATATATCTTGTGAAAAGTAAAACTGTAAGTACATATAACTACATTTGGTACCATGACAAATAAAAATGACCCAACATGTTAGACTCAACAAATTAAGGTAACTCAAATATTTGAATAAGCTAATAAAAAAACATGTATGTATAATATAAAAATATGTATATAATATATTAGGCATTTATTTTGGTATATCCAACTCAAACAATCACTTGAAGTCAGGTCACCCAAAAATGAAAATTGTCATTATTTACTTGTCCTCCACTTGTTCTAAACCTCTGATTTTCTTTCTATTGCAAGTCCCTTTTCTCTACTGAAGTAAAAAAAAAAGTGACTTTGTTTCACAATTCTGACTTTTTTCTGATTGTGATTTCACATCTCGCATTTTTTCCTCCGAATTTTATGATGCAAACAATTTTTTTTTGTGAAGGGAGTTAAAAAATACAATAGAGAATTCTGAAAGAAAAAAAATGACAAACTTGCAGTTTTTTTTCCTCAGAATTGTTGGATATAAACTCACAATTGCAAGATATAAATTGAAAATTGTGAGAGACAAACACACATCTGAGGAAAAAAGTCAGAATTTTGAGTTCATATCTCGCAATTCTGGCTTTATAACTTGCAAAAAAAGGTGATATTTGTGAAATACAAACACAATTCTGAGGGAAAAAATTTACTGTTGGATTTTTAGGCATTTATTTCACTTGAAGTCATAGGTCACCCAAAAATGAAAATTGTCATTATTTACTTGTCCTCTGATTTTCTTTCTATTGGAAGTCCGTTTTCTCCACTGAATTAAAAAAAAAAAAAAAGTGAATTTGCATTTATGATTTCACATCTCGCATTTCTGACTTTTTTTTTCTCGGAATTTCATGATACAAACTTATTTTTATTTTTTATGTCAAGAGAGTTGCAATTCAGACTTTTTTTCTCGGAATTGTTGGATATAAACTCACAATTGCGAGATATAAAGTGAAAACTTCGAGATACAAACACAATTCTGAGAAAAAAGTCAGAATTTTGAGTTTATGTCTCGCAATTCTGGCTTTATAACTCACAATTGGAAGAAAAAAAGGGAGAATTGTGAGATACAAATGCAATTCTGAGAAAAAAAAATAATTTCCCCGCTCAATTTCATGATACAAACCTGCAATTCTGACTTTTTTTTCTCAGAATTATAGGATATAAACTGCAATTACGAGTTATAAAGTGAGAATTGTGAGATGCAAATGCAATTCTGAGAAAAAAGTCAAGACTGAGTTTATATTGAGCAATTCTGGCTTTATAACTTGCAATTATGAGAAAAAGGTCCGAATTGTTAAATAAGAAGTCACAATAGGCCTATGTCACGCAACAATTGAATATCGAAGAACGTCTCTGAGTGGGGAGACGGCAGTTCCGGTTAGCTTTTTACAATGGTGGAGGCCGATAAATACAGCTGGACCAAGGCTGCGTCCGAAATCGCATACTACCCTACTATATAGTACGCGAAAAGCAGTACGCGAGGCAAGTAGTATGTCCGAATTCATAGTATTCGAAATTCAGTAGGCGAGAAGTACCCGGATGACCTACTGCTTCCGCCAGAATTCTGTAGTAGGCATTCCATGGACACTTTCCTATCCCATGAGGCTCCGCGAGAGGAGGCGTCATATTCAAAAAATGGCGGAAAGTGGAGACGCGCATAGATGTACATAGATGCCTCATCGGACCGCTCCAAGCACGTAGATGCGGGACGGTCCACTTGACATCATTCACCATAAAGTAGGTTTGCCAACGGCTGTGCAGGACTGTGGCATTTCGAATATTCAGTGATTTACTATGGTCAGTTACATAGATCTATGGGTGAATGACGTCAAGTGGACCGCAGTGAAATGGCGGACGGCTTACGTATAAACGGCCCATAGAAACAGTCGCTAATGAGGCATCTATGTATATGTATCTATGGAGACGCGGCTCTATTCAAGTGTAAATTTTCGCGCTGTTGTGATGACGCAAGACAAGTGACAACATCAATATGGCGGCTGTAGTATGTCCGAATTCCATTCATACTACCCAGATTCATACTATATAGAACGTACTGTTTTAACGGTCAGGTAGTACGTTTGAATTTAAATGTAGTACCTACTTAAGTAGTATGCGATTTCGGACGCAGCCCAAGTCTCTCCGTAACTTGCCTGAAGTCACCTACGACAACGTGGTTTGGATTGTAAATGAACACTCTCGTAGAAATGTCCAAACTTAGGAATAGTTTGCCGAAGGTTTTAAAAAAACACGCTAACATAAATTCTAAGTCTTTGAGAAGAAAATTAAACCGACAGGTCACAGCGGCTAGGCCTATAAGTCACATTTATTATATTCTGAAATACTAAATTGCATTGCAGATTATGCAGTTTTCTGTTGCTACGTGGGCGCTCAGTTTTTTGTGTTTTTTTTGACATTTAGCCGAAATATAAAGATTCAGCGCTTCACATAAGCAATTTGGTTGTCTCGACAACAAATGCTAGACTCAGACACTCTTCTCATCTCCTCAAATGCAAAAAAACATTAGCCTTTATAAATACAGAAAACATGTACTTTTTCAATCAACAGTTCTTTATTTACCTTAAGTCTGCAAACAAGCTGAAATGCTTCAAACTGCGCGCCGCAATTCATTCACGAGAGGCGGGAGGAATAATACTGTTTGACTGACAGTTTAACGAGCCAATGGCGTCACGAGGTTTAGTGACGGTGGCTTCGCTTACTGACCCAGGATCAGTGAACTGTGGCAGTTATATTTCCGATTTGAGCTTAAAGTATAGAAAAATATATGGCTTTTAGCTTTTGTTGACGCTACCGTGCTACTTGATCAAAAAAGAGTTTAGCTACTGAAAAGCTATTTGATTCAGAAAACAGCGAAGCTACCACCTACCTACTGAGAAATGTAGTTAAGCTAGAAACTAGCAATGACCGGAAGTTCTGTTTCCCTACTCCGCGTTCAGGAAGCAGGAAGTGAGACATAGGCCTATTAGCAATAGAAAAGGGCTTCCATGCTTACTTTTGTTGAACACAAAACAAGATATTCCAAATGTCTGACAGTAGCCACTGACTGATGACAGAATTTTCAGAATTTTTAAGTGATATTCCGAGATTTTATTAAGGTAAAATCCACCTTTTTGTCTGTACATTTTATGGGTCTAACTTTCTGTCTTATCCGCATCAAGCTATAGTTAGCTGTATAATACAGCTCATTTTGCCACTTGAAATTGCAAATTGGTGTGTCTTACCAAATAATTTCAATGTATTATCTTAATTATAAGCACACTTTTACTGCATGTTGTTATTCTCCTCATTATTTCCCTATAGCGAATAATGAGCTGGAAGTCTCACCCATAGGCTTAATTCCACATTGAAGTAAAAAGGTGGATAGCTGATTGTTGTGATATTTACAAAGCCAGTGAAATCTTTTTTTAGAGTGTATGTTGAGCTATCGCTTTAAAGGATGAATTCAGTGATATACCCGTGCTTTATCTTCTTGTCGTCTCAGATGCAGTCAACATGTTTTTTTGCCATACTTTGCCTTACCTGCACCTGCTGAGTGTTTGTACATACAACATTCCCTCCTTCTCTGCCATTTTTATCACCATCTTCCTGGTGCCAGTCCAGTAACGGAGCGTCCGAGCCCAGCATTATCGGTGGGGGAGGTCGGCTTAATCTGGCAACCCATCTTTTAATGCCTGTTCATAATTGAGACGTTTTTCTGAACAGGTGATGTCTGTCAAGCGTGACGAATGGGATCTCTCTCACTCTCGCTCGACACTCTCTCCGCTTTTCTGCACTCTTTTTCCAGCGTTATTAAGCGACCTCTGCCATTTTCTTTCAGCGGGGAAAAAAAACAAAATGGGAAATTAATGAAGATGGTGCCTGTCACAGGGAGAGGGCTGGTTAATTGGTTGTTTCCACTTTTACTACAGATAGTTGAAGTGTCTTACAGCTGTATCTCAGCATTGCTGTGACCCTGAGTGTGGAGTAAAACACTCTTCCAAGACCAGCAGACCACCTTAGGCCAGTTTAAACGGCAGTTTTTGGCAGGGAGTTTATGTTGGTTTCTGCAAAAGTAAGGAAAATTGATGTTGGTTATATGTGGTGTGTTTTTTTGCTTAGTTTTCTTTCCTAGTGGAGCAACTTAAAGGGACAGTCTTTAATTTCTCACCCATATGTAGTTCCAAACCTGTAAGACCTTTATTCATCTTTGGAACACAAATTATTATATTTTTTATTAAATCCTTTCTGACTCTGCATAGACAGCAACACAACTACCACGTTCAAGGCCAAGAAAGGTAGTAAGAACATTGATAAAATAGCCCATGTGACGTCAGTGGTTCAACCTTAATTTTATGAAGCTACAAGAATACTTTTAACAAAAATAGCGACTTTATTCAACAAGTTCTTCTCTTCAGTGTCAGTCTCCACTGCCATTTACAAACATCTAGTTAGTGGACTAAATGGCACCTACATTTAAAGATGACTCTGTCGCCCCCTAAGTACTAGAGTTTGTTATTGGCGCACATGTATTATACAGGACCACATACTTTTAGTGATTCCTGCATACAGTGTTTCAAGCCTATTAATATTGTTTTGGAGGATTGTAGTGTATTTGATCTGATCAACTAAGTAATTGAGATTTTAAGTGATGTTTTATGTCAGTACTCTTGTTGCCCTTGGAAAGAACCCTACATACTTTGGTGGTGTTTATACATTAAATTGATCTAAAATCAAAATAATATTAAATCATAGAATCATAACATTTGAAGAACTGTAAATTACATCATAATGCCACACATTTATAAATATAAAAATTCTCTCTCTCTCTCTCTCCTCTCTCTCTCTCTCTCTCTCTCTCTCTCTCTCTCTCTCTCTCTCTCTCTCTCTCTCTCTCTCTCTCTCTCTATATATATATATATATATATATATATATATATATATATATATATATATATATATATATATATTATATATATATATGTATATATATGTATATATATATATATATGTGTGTGTATATAATTTATATTTCATTTTAAATAAATTTGAGGCTCAAAGAAAAAATATTTTAATAAATAAATACGTGATGTTTATATTTTATTTAATTTTAATACTTTTATATTTAATTTGAACTAAAATAGAGACAGAGAAAATATTTATATATTTTAATTACTTTTAATTAACCCTCTGGGCCTCTTCGGTCATTTTTGACCGAAAAATTTTAAGTTTTGAATTTTTAAAAATCGTAGCTTCATCAGAATGAGATGACACTTGGTGACTTTTGTTGCATTAGCTATGTGAGTACAAAAAAAAAAATCAGTGACATGATTCGGATATGTTGAAGGGTCAAAAAAAAAATAGTCACACTTGGCTCCTTCGCGGTCAAAAATGACCGACATAGGAAATGAATGGGAAATACGAAAAAATGTGATAATTCAGATAATCTTTTGGTAATACAAGATACAAATGAGCAACTGTGCTGAAAAGAAGTGTTCAGCAAGCAAGGACTGACACTCTAAAATAACAAAATTACAGAACTGACACACACACACACACAGACACACACACAGACACAAAGAAATAAGCAGAAAAATGCAAAACCTGATATTTATCCAATCAAAAAAATATCTAAACCTTGCCAAAATGTATCTTTTAGAATGTCTGAATATATTTCTAAATGCAAAGCCTAATAAAATGAAGAAACAGTAAAAAGAAAAAAACAATAGGAATCCCAAAGCCCCTGTATATATGTATATAGGGAGATACAGGAGTTTACATGGCATTACACAAGTTTTTATTTTTTATGCCACTAGATGGTGCAATTTTCACTTTAAAAAAATGGATTTTAAATGCTTTTACTCTATTTTATTGTGAAATGTTGTATTTATTGAAAAATAATAAATACATAATTAATTAAAAAATATAATATAAAATATAATTCTACTGGGAAAAAATTGCTCATTAAAACTGTATAAATATTGCATAGATTCACAAAAAATGCTCAAAATTCTAAATAATAATTACAAAATATTATTGAACAAAAATGTATTTAATTGATTTTCCTGAAGAAAAAAAAAAGTTACTTTTTAAGGCTTCGGTCACTTTTGACCGCGAGGGAGCCAAGTGTGACCCCTTAATGAGGAGCCCCAGAGGGTTAAATAAATTAACAAAAAAATGTGTGTTTTAAAATTAAAATTGAGACTCAAACAGATTTTAATAAATATTTATATATATTTTTTAACTTTAATATTTGAAATTTAAGACCCAAAGAAAAATATTTTAATAAATGATTTTATATATTTATAAATGTTTCACAAATATTTATATTTTAATTCATTTTAATTAAACATAAGATATATATAATTTTATATATTAGATCAAATATTTATACATTTATAAATATTTTATAAATTTATATTTTTATTTAATTACAAAATTTCAATTAATTAATTACAATTAAGAAATAAACCATTCCTTAAGTCTAAAAAGTATTAAATTAAGTAACCTTTGTGTACATTGCTTTACAGAAAGCTTGCCTTAATGTCTTAGAGCCTCGAGTGAACCAAAGGCGATTGTGGCAAGGAAAAAACTTTTGAACA
>NC_133372.1:43020698-43028198 GCF_049309525.1 Garra rufa
AGATTCTAGATATTCAAATAGTTGTATCTCGGCCAAATATTGTCCAATCCTAACAAACCATACATCAATAGAAAGCTTATTCATTGATCTTCATGTATACATCTCAGTTTTGTAAAATGTAACCTTATGACTGGTTTTGTGGTCAAGGGTCACACATACATATATATATATATATATGGGTATTACTATGTCAATATTAGGGATGGTCCTCTAAATATCTTCAAAGAATACTATGGTACTTTTTGTTGGCGGTGCTAAAGAAAACAAAAAATACCATGGTATGTTGAACACAATGCTGGTACAATAGAATTAACGTTAACATGTAAACGCCACGATATTTAAACTACCATAGTATTACAGACGGATGTACTATGGTACATCACAGTAATTTGTTATAAGGAAGTCTTTAAAATTTAATGTAATCACATGAATTGTATGTATCCGATGAATTTCGATAAACCAGTCAATCTGTCAACGAGTCGCGCGTTCTCAACGCAGCTTCATTGATTACCGCTCGTCGCGTCGTTTAACGCTAGGCCGACTCCGCGAACTACTCCCAGGCTAACGGCTGATAGCACTCCGCTACCGCGCTGCCAAAGGCTTTGAGATCCAGCAGCTGACGCGTTGACAGACGCACGCATCTTGCGTTCTCCCGGCGGCCCGTTCCACCGGCAGCGAGACTCACCTCCTGCTCGGTCTCGTTCCTGAAGCACAGGCAGGCGGCCCGCTTCTTGTACCCGTCTCCATCATAGGTGCGCGTTTGGTTCGACTTGAGCTTCAACATCTCGGAATGGGCGTCACGACTGAGATCGGAACCTGAACCTGAAGAAAGGCAAAGTCCGCGAATGGAAACCCCGCGTCAATCACTGGAAATAAGCTCTTCGACGCTTCATTTTTCCAAAGCCGAGCGCATCTCGGAGACAGACGCCATTATCGAAACCGCTACGGGATGTGCGCAACCTGCCCAGCGCAGACTGATAAAAAGCACGTTGTTGATTTTAGAGAATAGGGCCTGCGGATATGATATTCCGCATAACAATCCGTTCATTGTGTACGGGTTTATAATATCGCTATCAATAATAATTCGTTTTATTAACTTTTATAAATTAAATATTGCTACATTAACAATACGAATTAATATAATCCGTATTAAATTAAGTATACAGTATTTTACAGAAAATTCAATATTACAACAAACATTTATATTAACAATACTAGATAAAATATTATCAGTCAAATAAATATTTAATAAAATATACAGTAGTGTAATTTGTCCTGGTGAAGTAATACTAGTATGTAAATACTAACATGTTAGATTTCTCACAATTAAAAAGATGAAAAAATCCCTACAACTAATTAACATTTTAAATAAAACAACACTAAAAATGACAAATAGCTATAAAATATACAGATTCATTGAATACTAAAAATTACAAAAACAGTAGGCCTATAAAAGATTAGTCCTGTCAAATGATTAATCACATCAAAAATAAGTTTTTCTTTACATATGTCTATACTGTGTATATTTATGTATATATAAATAAATACACATACATACAGTATATATTTCGAAACTATTTAGCTTACATGTATTTATTTACATTCATATAACTGATAATACAAAAAAATACAAAAAATTGTTTGCATAAAGTGTATACTGTGTATATTTATTATGTATATAGAAATACACAGTATATATTTTGAAAATATTTATATATAAATATATTTTTCTTAACTATATACATGCATGTGTGTATACATAATAAATATACACAGCATGCACACATATTATGTAAACATAAACTTTTATTTTGGATGTGATTAATCACAATTAAGCAAATCAAAAATAAAAGTTTTTGTTTGCATAATGTGTATACTGTGTATATTTATTATGTATATAGAAATACACACACAGTATATATTTTGAAAATATAAATTTAATTGATATTATATAAAAAATATTTTTATAAACATTTTAACAAAAAATATATACATGCATAATAATAAATATACACAGTACACACACATATTATGTAAACAAAAACTTTTATTTGGATGCATTTAATCGTGATTAATCGTTGGACAGCACTAAATATATCTCTCTCAAAATATATATAAATTACCTCGCTTTATTTAGTATTTAAATTGAGCTGGAAATAAAACATCGTACACAATTTAAAAAAGTCAACATAAAAATCATTTTACGCTTATAATATTTTAATGGTTTAAATTCTCTTAAAATTCTCTTATTTATTATATAAAAGTAGTTATTAAGTAAAGTAGTAACATTTATCTTAAAACTATTATGCCAGTCTATAACATTTAATATATTAATGAAATATTATATAATAATATGTGACCCTGGATCACAAGTCGCATGGGTGTATTTGTAGCAGTAGCCAAAAATACATGGTATGGGTCAAAATTCTGGATTTTTCTTTTATGCCAAAATTCATTAGGATATTACAGTTGTGGTCAAAAGTTTACACCCCCCTTTCAGAATCTGCTAAATGTTAATTTTTTTTTTTTTCCAAAAAAGAGGGATCATGCAAAATGCATGTTACTGTTTATTTAGTACTGACTTGAATAAGATATTTTAGATAAAATCTGTTTACATAAAATGCATGTTACTGTTTATTTAGTACTGACTTGAATAAGATATTTTAGATAAAATCTGTTTACATATAGTCCACAAGAGAAAATAATAGTTAAATTTATAAAAATTAAACCCGGTTCAGTTGATTATTAATACTGTGTTGTTACCTGAATCATCCACAGCTGTGTTTTTTTTTTGGTTTGTTTAGTAATAGTTGAGTCCCTTGTTTGTCCTGAACAGTTAAACTGCCTGCTGTTCTTCAGAAAAATCCTTCAGGTCCCACAAATTTTTGTGTGTGTGTGTGTGTATTTGAACCCTTTCCAAAAATAACTGTATGATTTTGAGAGTTATCTTTTCACACTGAAGACAACTGAGGGACTCATATGCAACTATTACAGAAGGTTCAAACGCTCAATGATGCTCTAGAAGAAAAAACAATGCATTAAGAGCAGGGGGTGAAAACTTTTGAACAGAATAAAGATGTGTAAATTTTTCTTATTTTGCCTAAATATCATATTTTTTAATTTAGTACTGCCCTTCAGAGGCTACAGAAGATAGATGTTTCCAAAAAGACAAAATAATCTTCAAATTCAAAAGTTTTCACCCCCTGACTCTTAATGCATGTTTTTTTTTCGTCTTGGAGCATCAGTGAGCATTTGAACCTTCTGTAATAGTTGCATGGTCCTCCAGGGTCACATAAAACATTATTGTAAAATATGTAAATGCACAAACAATTTGAAAAAGTATTTTTTATTAAGATCAACACACACTATACGTACAAATAAAGTCTATAAATCTAATACGCATTTTATAACTCTACTATTGTATTAATAAAATGTCACACACCATGCCTATGCAGGCTATTTACTGCTACACAGACAATCACTGCGGAATAAAGGGTATTTCTACTACCGAAGGGATTGACATTGTCTTATGGGCTTTTGCTGTCTGTTCATGACACCGTAATACCTGAGGTGAATATTTCAGAAGTTATGAGGACTTGAATGCATAAAATACAGTCCAATATTGTTTCAAGAAGGATTAATATGGGCTATAATTTAGATTGCACTTTTGCTCACTATATGTATTTCAAGGGAGTCTATCATTTTCTTTTTTAGGGACCCTGAAAAGAATAAATCTGAATCCTTGAGAAGCATAGCTTATTGTCCTGTTGTGATCTGTCATGCACACAGCTAGATGATTAAATGAAATCATTTTGAAATGAATATTCCAAAAGCACTTGGGTGTGGAGAAACTTGAGCTGATACCTGTAATGCAAACAGTCCTTTGAGGAAATGCTGTAAGAAGGTGGTTTGTGTATGTTATATGCTATTTGTTATATTAATACATTTCAATGTTCGGTTCTTAAGGATTTTTTATTTACTTTTTGGTACCTTGAATCACCACTTGATGGCGTCCTGAAGCAAAACCACCTGAGAACACCTTCTGTATATTAGTTTTCTTCACCATTATGTTTTTCTCCATAATTTTCTTTAACCATTTAGGAAACGCAAAGTGCTGTGCCAGATTCATTCCCAATTAGGAATTAGTACAATACATGTCTTCATGTAGTTCAAAACACAAATCGCTTTAGCTGGAATGTCTTCCAACACAATACACCAGCAAAGACGTATGTTTTCTGCGAAAAAGCAGTTTGTACCCGCGAGGTCAGAGTCAATAATGGCTTCAAAATTGAACACTGCTGCCTTAAACTTCTATAGTGACAAACAAACACAGAAATATACATCCAAATACAAACCTTTGCTATTATCCTCAATGCTGAATCTTGGGGATTCTAATGGAAAACATCACATAAGCTGCTGTTAAAAAAATAGTTAATCCAAAAATGTGCTGAAAATGTACTTGCCATCATGCCATTTAGATATAGGTGAGTTTGTTTCTCAATAGGAACAAAATTAGCATTACTACTTGCTCACCAATGGATCCTCTGGAGTGAATGGGTGCCGTCAGAATGAGAGTCCAAACAGCTGTTAAAACCTTCACAATAATCCACTCCGGTCCATCAGTTAACGTCTTGTAAAGTGAAAAGACGATGTTTGAAATTCTTCATTCATTCTGACGGCACCCATTCACACAGTGATGTAATGCTAAATGTCTCCAAATCTGTTCTTAGGAACAAACAAACTCATCTACTCATCATTTTTGGGTAAACTATTCCTTTACTAAATCTATGTGCTTCCTCAACAGCTGGCTTGATTACAAAATATAAGAACCTGCCTTGAAATGAATATTCACTGATGGTTGGACAGTATTATACACTAACAAAAAGCTAGGTAAACTGTTAATCGGTAAACTGTAAACAGCTACATTCAAAATGAATGCATTCTATGAGAACTATTAAGCCCATGATGTCACACATTAAATTATAGCTTGCTCTAATTCTAGTCTACAACATGGACACGAAATTACTCAACAGAACTACGAACAAAGCGTTAGTAGAAAAGCACCTCAGTCGGATAGATATATAGTAAAAGTAACTGGAAACACGTGACTTTGTATACAGTGTGATTCTGGTTTCTACAGTATATTTGATCTAATGACATGAAACCCATGTATTATGTAGAATATTACATCTTTACTGTCCTTTTGTGGTTGTAGAAAGACATGTTTTTCACAGGTTGGAGAGCAGACGGTTGGTTTGTTTGTTTGGTTGAGTATGAGGTAGTGCTCCGGTTAGATTGTTACTGGTCGTCCTCGTCATCTTCCTCTGCGTCCTCAGATGAATCCTGAGGTTTTTCCTTCTCCTGTGTGAAACGGGAACATTAAACATTTGGGGATGAAATGCATGGAAGCAAAGCTTCTCTCTTGCATGCTATATTTGACATTTACAATGCCATTTTAAATAGGTTTAGCAAGATAGCTTGACCTTTAAATTTGCACGTCACTTCTGTGCAACTTGAAATATAAAATGAAATCTCAAATTTAAAGAGACAGTTCACCAAAATGTACCGGCCATCAGCATATTAGAATGATTTTCGAAGGATCATGTGACACTGAGAACTGGAGTAATGATGCTGAAAATTTAGTTTTGCATCACAGAATTAGATTTTTAGTTAATTAAATAAAAAAAGTATATTTAATTGAATGCAGCCTTGGTGAGATTTCAAACTTTTGGGTAGTATAAAATTACTGAACAATTACTTTCATGCTATTATGATTTTCTTTATTACATGGATGTTATGGACAAACCTTAAATGCATGGTAAATATATTGAACAGGACTGTTTGCTTTTAAGACATTGGGTAGTTCATATCTGCATACTAGCATAAAGTATATATTTTTGACCATAGTCAATATATGCTGCAAAAACAATAATATAATATAATAAAATATAATATAATAAATAGCTTCACAATAAATAAACAATTAAAGCAAAAAACAACAACAAAACACTAAATTAAACAAAATAGTTGTCTAGCTTTTTTAAATAATACAATAATAATATAATTTTCAAGCTTCACAATAAAACAAATACAAAATAAACAAAACAATGAATAAAAATAACAAAAGCGATTACTTGATAAATAAAAAACAACCAAAAATAAAAATAAATTAAACAAAATAGTTGTCAAGCTTCTTTAAATAATATAATATTCAAATAGCTTAACAATAAATACATACATAAAAAACACAACTTAAAAAAAACACAAAAACATTTTTTTTACCAGTTGTGAAGCTTCTTTAAATAATATAATATAACATAATATTCAAATATCATCACAATAAATAAATGAATAAATAAAAAGAAAAAAATCAATGACAAAATCAATAAAAAATAATAACATCAATTACTTTGTAAAATTAACAAACAAAAAACGAAATTAAACAAAACAGTTGTCAAGCTTCTTTAAATATAATAATAATAATAATATAATTTTCAAATAGCTTCACAATAAAAAATCTATAAAACTAATAAAAATTAAAAAAATCAATACAAATAATATAAGCAATTACTTTTATTTTTATAATAAATAAATAAAACAGATTTTTTTTTACCAAAACAGTTGTCAAGCTTCTTTAAATAATATAATATAATATTCAAATAGCATCACAATTAATAAATAAATAAAAAGAATAAATCAATAAATAACAAAATCAATTAAAAAAATAAAATCAATTACTTATTTTTAATTAAAAAAATGTTAATTAATTAATTAATTAAAAACAAAATAGTTGTCAAGCTTTTTTAATAATATAATATAATATATAGATTTGTGTTCCACAGAGGAAAGTAAATAATGATACATTTTGTTGCACAAACTATTATTTTAATATATACCTCTTTCTTCGGCCTTCCCCTTGGTTTGCTTCCAGAAGCGGATGATTTCTATTGAACAGAAAATGAAATTAACAAACAATTATTCAAGTGTTAAAAAATCAGTCACTTAAATGCAACAGTTCCCCAAAAGCTAAACCACTGGATAAAACTAAGGCGCTTCTATTTTTTCACATCTTTTTCACAGGCCAATGTGACACTGCATGGCAAATGCACCAGTAGAGGGAGCCTGTTTCTGCACATGACAACAGATGGAGGGGGCATTGAGTTCATTGAGGACTCTTGAGGCGGGAGCTGACAGTGCATTGCTCAGGGGTAAGTGGCTAACAGCGGGTCACCTGCATTTGGTCGGCGGACGAGCCGTCAACCAAAAACCAGCATACACTATTCACAATTAATAATGCATATGTCTCTGTGTGTTTGCAAACCACAGACAGCTGTGTTGTACCACAAGCCAACAGTGAGAAAAATACAGTAGTGTCTATATTTACATCTATGCAACCGGCGATACCATAATCACACAAAGAGACTAATTATTCATAGTGTGAGTTAATTAAAAAGAAGAAAGCGTACTCTCTTAGTCGGGCCTTTGTTTTTGCTGCCTTTT